>NC_068427.1:52062508-52065008 GCF_023373465.1 Oncorhynchus keta
GTCTCTCTGGGTTAGGGGAGGACTGGTCTCTCTGGGTTAGGGAAGGACTGGTCTCTCTGGGTTAGGGAAGGACTGGTCTCTCTGGGTTATAGGGGAGGACTGGTCTCTCTGGGTTAGGGGAGGACTGGTCTCTCTGGGTTAGGGGAGGACTGGTCTCTCTGGGTTAGGGAAGGACTGGTCTCTCTGGGTTAGGGAAGGACTGGTCTCTCTGGGTTAGGGAAGGACTGGTCTCTCTGGGTTAGGGGAGGACTGGTCTCTCTGTGTTAGGGAAGGACTGGTCTCTCTGGGTTAGGGAAGGACTGGTCTCTCTGGGTTAGGGGAGGACTGGTCTCTCTGGGTTAGGGGAGGACTGGTCTCTCTGGGTTAGGGGAGGACTGGTCTCTCCGGGTTAGGGGAGGACTGGTCTCTCTGGGTTAGGGAAGGACTGGTCTCTCTGGGTTAGGGGTGGACTGGTCTCTCTGGGTTAGGGGAGGACTGGTCTCTCTGGGTTAGGGGAGGACTGGTCTCTCTGGGTTAGGGAAGGACTGGTCTCTCTGAGTTAGGGGAGGACTGGTCTCTCTGGGTTAGGGGAGGACTGGTCTCTATGGGTTAGGGAAGGACTGGTCTCTATGGGTTAGGGAAGGACTGGTCTCTCTGGGTTAGGGGAGGACTGGTCTCTCTGGGTTAGGGGAGGACTGGTCTCTCTGGGTTAGGGAAGGACTGGTCTCTCTGGGTTAGGGAAGGACTGGTCTCTCTGGGTTAGGGGAGGACTGGTCTCTCTGGGTTAGGGGAGGACTGGTCTCTATGGGTTAGGGAAGGACTGGTCTCTATGGGTTAGGGGAGGACTGGTCTCTCTGGGTTAGGGAAGGACTGGTCTCTCTGGGTTAGGGAAGGACTGGTCTCTCTGGGTTAGGGAAGGACTGGTCTCTCTGGGTTAGGGAAGGACTTGTCTCTCTGGGTTAGGGAAGGACTGGTCTCTCTGGGTTAGGGGAGGACTGGTCTCTCTTGGTTAGGGAAGGACTGGTCCGTCTGGGTTAGGGGAGGACTGGTCTCTCTGGGTTAGGGGAGGACTGGTCTCTCTGGGTTAGGGGAGGACTGGTCTCTCTCGGTTAGGGGAAGACTGGTCAGTCTGGGTTAGGGGAAGACTGGTCAGTCTGGGTTAGGGGAGGACTGGTCTCTCTGGGTTAGGGAAGGACTGGTCTCTCTGAGTTAGGGAAGGACTGGTCTCTCTGGGTTAGGGGAGGACTGGTTTCTCTCGGTTAGGGGAAGACTGGTCTCTCTGGGTTAGGGGAAGACTGGTCAGTCTGGGTTAGGGGAAGACTGGTCTCTCTGGGTTAGGGGAAGACTGGTCAGTCTGGGTTAGGGGAAGACTGGTCAGTCTGGGTTAGGGGAGGACTGGTCTCTCTGGGTTAGGGAAGGACTGGTCTCTCTGAGTTAGGGAAGGACTGGTCTCTCTGGGTTAGGGGAGGACTGGTCTCTCTCAGATTAGGGGAAGACTGGTCTCTCTGGGTTAGGGGAAGACTGGTCAGTCTGGGTTAGGGGAGGACTGGTCTCTGGGTTAGGGAAGGACTGGTTAAGTGCAGCATGTGTGTGTTAGTCTGGGATATACCATCCTGATATTTTAAATGTTTTATTGTAAAGGAGACTGAATAAAATCCAATCAACCCTTGAGGTTAAGTTGATATAGACCTATTGTACACAGAAACATTCTCCTTATATTAGAGAATTAAGATAATATACACAAAATGGAGAAGATAGAGAAGGAGAAGAGAGAGAAGGAGAAGAGAGGAGAGAAGGAGAAGAGAGGGGAGAGGAGAGGAGAGAAGGAGAGGAGAGAAGGAGAGGAGAGAGAAGAGAGAAGGAGAGGAGAGAAGGAGAGGAGAGAGAAGGAGAATTGAGAGAAAGGATGCTCCATTATTCCTGAGTTTAAAATGGAGACGATGATTGCTGGATGTCGGTCCTGAGTTTAAAATAGAGAAGATGGTTTTCGGTCGGTGGGTCGTCGTGGGTCCCTCAGTTACAGAGAAGGTTACCCTGGCGTTGTGTTTCAGTAGGATCCGAAGGCTCAATGAAGATGTTGTTATGGACCGCAGGTCGGCTGGGCTGCTGTCTGAGGGCTGAGACAAGGAGCTGAAGACTGGACACTGGCAGGATCCACCCTGATCAACCACTACAGTCACAGCACCTCCCAGCTCAGACATCAGGACAACAGAGAGGAGCAGAGCCAGCTGTGGTCTACGTGGCTCCTTCACCCATGATCTATGATCTAGTGTTTATATATCTATGATCTAGTGTTTATATCTATGATCTTTATATCTATGATCTAGTGTTTATATCTATGATCTTTAAATCTATGATCTAGCTTTTAAATCTATGATCTTTAAATCTATGATCTAGCTTTTAAATCGATGATCTATCGTTATAGTTCTCGTTATTGCGATCATCGTCATCATCACTAATTTCTATTCAGCCTTCCTTCCTCAAGCTCCTCCAGGAAACACACCAAACCCACACACACCAC
>NC_068427.1:52070008-52075008 GCF_023373465.1 Oncorhynchus keta
CTCCTCTGTTCTGTCTCAGTCTCCTCTGTTCTGTCTCAGTCTCCTCTCCTCTGTTCTGTCTCAGTCTCAGTCTCCTCTGTTCTGTCTTAGTCTCCTCTGCTCTGTCTCAGTCCCCTCTCCTCTGTTCTGTCTCAGTCTCCTCTGTTCTGTCTCAGTCTCCTCTCCTCTGTTCTGTCTCAGTCTCCTCTCCTCTGTTCTGTCTCTGTCTCAGTCTCCTCTGCTCTGTCTCAGTCTCCTCTACTCTGTCTCAGTCTCCTCTGTTCTGTCTCAGTCTCCTCTCCTCTGTTCTGTCTCTGTCTCAGTCTCCTCTGTTCTGTCTCAGTCTCCTCTGCTCTGTCTCAGTCTCCTCTGTTCTGTCTCAGTCTCCTCTGTTCTGTCTCAGTCTCCTCTGTTCTGTCTCAGTCTCCTCTGTTCTGTCTCAGTCTCCTCTGTTCTGTCTCAGTCTCCTCTGTTCTGTCTCAGTCTCCTCTGTTATGTCTCAGTCTCCTCTCCTCTGTTCTGTCTCAGTCTCCTCTGTTCTGTCTCAGTCTCCTCTCCTCTGTTCTGTCTCAGTCTCCTCTCCTCTGTTCTGTCTCTGTCTCAGTCTCCTCTGCTCTGTCTCAGTCTCCTCTGCTCTGTCTCAGTCTCCTCTGTTCTGTCTCAGTCTCCTCTCCTCTGTTCTGTCTCTGTCTCAGTCTCCTCTGCTCTGTCTCAGTCTCCTCTGTTCTGTCTCAGTCTCCTCTGTTCTGTTCTGTCTCAGTCTCCTCTGTTCTGTCTCTGTCTCAGTCTCCTCTGTTCTGTCTCAGTCTCCTCTGTTCTGTCTCAGTCTCCTCTGTTCTGTCTCAGTCTCCTCTGTTCTGTCTCAGTCTCCTCTCCTCTGTTCTGTCTCAGTCTCCTCTCCTCTGTTCTGTCTCAGTCTCCTCTACTCAGTTCTGTCTCAGTCTCCTCTGTTCTGTCTCAGTCACCTCTGTTCTGTCTCAGTCTCCTCTGTTCTGTTTCAGTCTCCTCTCCTCTGTTCTGTTTCAGTCTCCTCTCCTCTGTTCTGTTTCAGTCTCCTCTGTTCTGTCTCAGTCTCCTCTGTTCTGTCTCAGTCTCCTCTGTTCTGTTTCAGTCTCCTCTCCTCTGTTCTGCTGTGTGATATTCGGGTTTGGAATAGAGGACACCTTCAGATGTGGGATCTGTTCCGTTTTGCTTCCTCTGTGGTAATCTCCACATCTGTGTCCCAAATGACAACGTATGGGCCCCTCGGTCAAATGTAATCCACTACGTAGGGAACAGAGTGCCATTTAGGATGTTGCCCCAGCCACTCTCCGGAGGGCTGTAGTGTGCCCTACCCTCCAGTATTTACCTAAATCTCTAAATGAAGACTGTGTGCTCCTCTCTCGTCTGACAGGTGGGTCTCTGAGCGTAGCAGCAGGAGATGTTTTGTATTCACTTCCGCTTAGCGTGATGTCATTTCCCTAGTTGATTTAGAGAAAATACACACAAATACACAGTGCAAATCATTTCTCTCTCTCTCTCTCTCTCTCTCTCTCTCTCTCTCTCTCTCTCTCTCTCTCTCTCTCGCTCTCTCTCTCTCTCTCTCTCTCTCTCTCTCGCTCTCTCTCTCTCTCCCCCCCACCGGCAGGCAGGTGATTTTCGCAGAATTTTCACAGAATAACACAGGAAACATTGTGTTCGGTTCAGATTTGACACATCTATTCCCTGTTGAGTTTGAGAAATCAGATGTCATTGAGGAAACCATTATAATAATGATGAGGGTATGCCAGTGGTCTGCATATCCACACATACAGTCAACAATCGATCCATCTGTGCAGTTTTACAGTGGAACTTAACAGCTTTTTAACTTTTTTTTTTACAAGATACAAGATACAAGAAACAAACAGACAATCATAATATCAGTTTTTAAAGAAAGAAATATCCCCATTTGTGCTACAAAACCAACTTAATAATAAGATGGTTTTAAAAGTAAGTTATATGTCCATGCCGTAGAGTAAGGCATAACATGATCAACATCACTAACATGACTAACATGACTAACATGATCAACATGACTAACATGACTAACATGGTCAACATGACTAACATGACTAACATGGTCAACATGACTAACATGGTCAACATGACTAACATGACTAACATGACTAACATGACTAACATGACTAACATGGTCAACATGACTAACATGACTAACATGACTAACATGACTAACATGATCAACATCACTAACATGATCAACATCACTAACATGATCAACATGATCAACATGACTAACATGACTAACATGATCAACATGACTAACATGATCAACATGATCAACATGACTAACATGGTCAACATGACTAACATGACTAACATGACTAACATGACTAACATGATCAACATCACTAACATGATCAACATGACTAACATGATCAACATGACTAACATGATCAACATGATCAACATCATCAACATGACTAACATGATCAACATGACTAACATGACTAACATGATCAACATGACTAACATGATCAACATGATCAACATGACTAACATGATCAACATGACTAACATGATCAACATGACTAACATGACTAACATGACTAACATGATCAACATGATCAACATGACTAACATGATCAACATGACTAACATGATCAACATGACTAACATGATCAACATGACTAACATGATCAACATCATCAACATGACTAACATGATCAACATGACTAACATGACTAACATGACTAACATGATCAACATGACTATCATGATCAACATGATCAACATGACTAACATGATCAACATGACTAACATGATCAACATGACTAACATGATCAACATGACTAACATGACTAACATGATCAACATGATCAACATGACTAACATGACTAACATGATCAACATGACTAACATGATCAACATGACTAACATGACTAACATGATCAACATGACTAACATGATCAACATGATCAACATGACTAACATGATCAACATGATCAACATGACTAACATGATCAACATGACTAACATGATCAACATGACTAACATGATCAACATGATCAACATGACTAACATGATCAACATGACTAACATGATCAACATGACTAACATGATCAACATGATCAACATGACTAACATGATCAACATGACTAACATGATCAACATGACTAACATGATCAACATGACTAACATGACTAACATGATCAACATGACTAACATGATCAACATGACTAACATGACTAACATGATCAACATCAACTGTTCGGAGGAGACTTGAATCAGGCCTTCATGGTCGAAATGTTGCAATGAAACCACTACTAAAGGACACCAATAAGAAGAAGAGACTTGCTTGGGCCAAGAAACATGAGCAATGGACATTAGACCGGTGGAAATCTGCAGTGTGGGTGAATGGATGAGGGTGCTTTGCTGGTGACACTGTCTGTAATTTATTTAAAATTCAACCAGCATGGCTATCACAGCATTCTGCAGTGATACGCCTTCCCATCTGGTTTGGGCTTAGTGGGACTATCATTAGTTTTTCAACAGAACAATGACCCAACACACCTCCAGGCTGTGAAAGGGCTATTTGACCAAGAAGGAGAGTGACGGAGTACTGCATCAGATGACCTGGCCTCCACAATCTCCTGATCTCAACAAAATTGAGAAGGTTTGGGATGAATCGGACCTCAGAGTGAAGGAAAAGCTGCCAACAAGTGCTAAGCATATGTGGGATCTCCTTCAAGACTGTTGGAAAAGCATTCCAGGTGAAACTGGTTGAGAGAATGCCAAGAGTTTGCAAGGCTGTGATCAAGGCAAAGGGTGGCTACTTTCAAGATATATGTTGATTTGTTTCACACTTTCTTGGTTACTACATGATTCCATGTGTAATTTCATAGTTTTTATGTCTTCCCTACTTTTCTACATTGTAGAAAATAGTAAAAATAAAGAAAAACACTTGAATGAGTAGGTGTTCTAAAACTTTTGACCGGTAGTGTAGGTTTTCAGACGTTTGGCAGAGATTACAGCCTCAAGTCTTCTTGGGTATGAAACTACAAGCTTGTCACACCTGTATTTGTGGGAGTTTCGCCCATTCTTCTCTGCAGATCCTCTCAAGCTCTATCAGGTTGGATGGGGAGCGTCGCTGCACAGCTATCTTCTGATCTCTTCAGAGATGTTTGATCGGGTTTAAGTCCGGTCTCTGGCTGGACTTTCAGAGACTTGTCCCAAAGCCACCCCCGTGTTGTCTTGGCTGTGTGCTTAGGGCCGTTGTCCTGTTGGAAGGTGAACCTTCACCCCAGTCTGAGGTCCTGAGCTCTCTGGAGAAAGTTGTCATCAAGGATCTCTCTGTGCTCTGTTCATCTTTCCCTTGATCCTGACTAGTCTCCCAGTCCCTGCTACTGAAAAACATCCCCACAGCATGATGCTGCCACCACCATGCTTCACCGTAGTGATGCTGCCACCACCATGCTTCACCGTAGGGATGGTGCCAGGTTTCCTCCAGACGTGACGCTTGGCATTCAGGCCAACGATTTCCATCCTGGTTTCATCAGACCAGAGAATCTTGTTTGTTCACTAAGGAGCACTGAGGACAATTCCTTTAACCTCATGTCTTGGTTTTTGGCCTGACCTGCACTGTCAACTGTGGGACCTTTATATAGACAGGTGTGTGCCTTTCTAAATCATGTCCAATCAATTTAATTTACCACAGGTGGACTCCAATCAAGTTGTAGAAACATCTCAAGGATGATCAATGGAAACTGGATGCACCTGAGCTCAATTTAGAGTCTCATAGAAAAGGGTCTGAATACTTATGTAAATAAGGTATTTCTGTCTTTGATTTTAATGCATTTGCAAACATTTCAAAAATTGTTGTCAATTGTATATTTTCAATATTTTGTTTATATTTTTTCAATATTCTGAAATTAATGTAAGAACAGCCAAAATGCAACTATTTTTTTTTCTCCAAAATGCACTTACACAAAAATGGAATTATCATTATTTTCACATTTTCAGTGTGTTATTTCGACCTCCTTTTG
>NC_068427.1:52085008-52165008 GCF_023373465.1 Oncorhynchus keta
TAGATGTCCTAAACGACTTGCCAAAACTATAGTTTGTTAACAAGAAATTTGTGGAGTGGTTGAAAAACTGGAATGTTAATTATCTGTGTGTTTATTTTAAGGATGGACATTTGAAATTATTTAAATATTCAAATAATATCCTGATATTTTTTGGGGGGCTATCCAGTTAGTTGAAAAATGTGTTTTAACTTCTTGCATCGAGCAATCCCGTATCCGGGAGCGTAATCATAGCCTCAAGCTCATTAGCATAACGCAACGTTAACTATTCATGAAAATCGCAAATTAAATTAAATTAATATATTGGCTCACAAGCTTAGCCTTTTGTTAACAACACTGTCATCTCAGATTTTCAAAATATGCTTTTCAACCATAGCTACACAAGCATTTGTGTAAGAGTATTGATAGCTAGCATAGCATTAAGCCTAGCATTCAGCAGGCAACATTTTCACAAAAACAAGCAAAGCATTCAAACCTTTGAAGAACTTCAGATGTTTTCAATGAGGAGACTCTCAGTTAGATAGAAAATGTTCAGTTTTTCCAAAAAGATTATTTGTGTAGGAGAAATCGCTCTGTTTTGTTCATCACATTTGGCTAAGAAAAAACCCTGAAAATTCAGTCATTACAACGCCAAACTTTTTTCCAAATTAACTCCATAATATCGACAGAAACATGGCAAACGTTGTTTAGAATCAATCCTCAAGGTGTTTTTCAAATATCTATTCGATGATAACTCATTCGTGGAAGTTGGGTTTCTCCTCTGAAGCAAATGGAAAAATGCACGCAGCTGGAGATTATGCAATAATTTGAACGGAGGACACCAAGCGAGCACCTGGTAAATGTAGTCTCTTATGGTCAATCTTCACATGGATCATTTTATTTAATTCCGACAAGTCCTTTTTTAAATTTTTTATTTAAAATTTTAAAAAATGAATCCTCACGCAAGTAATCAAATATTAACGTCCGTTTGAATATTTGATGAACCATTCTCATCCATAATACACACACATAGAGTACATCTGGTAATATATAACTAGACTAGGATTCATCATAATAGTGAGACTGTTATGGCTGTTAGTTATCTGTCACAGCTGGTCAGCATCTAGAGCTCTCTACCTCAATTTATCTCTCTCTATTTTGTTATTTCTCTGATACTCTTTCTCTCAGTCTTTTTGGTGTTGGTGGTATTTCGCTCTGTTCTCTCAGCTCATATAGACACCTCTGTTATTGTGTGTGACAGGCTCTGATTCTTCTGTCAGATGGAATTGACCTGTTATGTTCCCACCTGTCTGTCTGTCTCTTACACACCTGTCTGTCTGTCTCTTACACACACACACACGTAAGTCTATCTGTCTGTGGCGCCCCCCCCATTATCCTCACCCAAATGGCCCCTTCAGTCCGTAGATTCGGTAATGTCCTCTCCCTCCTCTCCTCCCCTCTTCCCAGTGTAGTTGCTACCTGTCAGAAACCCAGCAGTAGACATTCCGGTCCTGAATAAGACTGGTGGAACCAGTACTGTCTCCTTAGAACCTTCCATAGGATGGAGAGACCATTAAAATCAACAGATACTGTAACTTAAGAAAATTAACAACAATGGCAAATGGTTTGATGGTGAATGCAAAAAGAAAGAAAAAAACTAAGAAAGAAATTGAGAAACTTGTTTGGCACAAGCTGAGAGCCTAGCCAACAGAGAGTTGCAGTAGTCTAGAAGGGAGATGAACAGAGAGTTGCAGTAGTCTAGACGGGAGATGAACAGAGAGTTGCAGTAGTCTAGACGGGAGATGAACAGAGAGTTGCAGTAGTCCAGACGGGAGATGAACAGAGAGTTGCAGTAGTCCAGACGGGAGATGAACAGAGAGTTGCAGTAGTCTAGACGGGAGATGAACAGAGAGTTGCAGTAGTCCAGACGGGAGATGAACAGAGAGTTGCAGTAGTCCAGATGGGAGATGAACAGAGAGTTGCAGTAGTCCAGACGGGAGATGAACAGAGAGTTGCAGTAGTCCAGACGGGAGATGAACAGAGAGTTGCAGTAGTCCAGACGGGAGATGAACAGAGAGTTGCAGTAGTCTAGACGGGAGATGAACAGAGAGTTGCAGTAGTCTAGACGGGAGATGAACAGAGAGTTGCAGTAGTCTAGACGGGAGATGAACAGAGAGTTGCAGTAGTCCAGACGGGAGATGAACAGAGAGTTGCAGTAGTCCAGACGGGAGATGAACAGAGAGTTGAAGTAGTCCAGACGGGAGATGAACAGAGAGTTGCAGTAGTCCAGACGGGAGATGAACAGAGAGTTGCAGTAGTCTAGACGGGAAATGAACAGAGAGTTGCAGTAGTCCAGACGGGAGATGAACAGAGAGTTGCAGTAGTCTAGACGGGAGATGAACAGAGAGTTGGAGTAGTCCAGACGGGAGATGAACAGAGAGTTGCAGTAGTCCAGACGGGAGATGAACAGAGAGTTGCAGTAGTCTAGACGGGAGATGAACAGAGAGTTGCAGTAGTCTAGACGGAAGATGAACAGAGAGTTGCAGTAGTCTAGACGGGAGATGCTAAATGGCATATATTATTATATTATTATGAACAGAGAGTTGCAGTAGTCCAGACGGGAGATGAACAGAGAGTTGCAGTAGTCCAGACGGGAGATGAACAGAGAGTTGCAGTAGTCCAGACGGGAGATGAACAGAGAGTTGCAGTAGTCCAGACGGGAGATGAACAGAGAGTTGCAGTAGTCTAGACGGGAGATGAACAGAGAGTTGCAGTAGTCTAGACGGGAGATGAACAGAGAGTTGCAGTAGTCCAGACGGGAGATGAACAGAGAGTTGCAGTAGTCCAGACGGGAGATGAACAGAGAGTTGCAGTAGTCCAGACGGGAGATGAACAGAGAGTTGCAGTAGTCTAGACGGGAGATGAACAGAGAGTTGCAGTAGTCTAGACGGAAGATGAACAGAGAGTTGCAGTAGTCCAGACGGGAGATGAACAGAGAGTTGCAGTAGTCTAGACGGAAGATGAACAGAGAGTTGCAGTAGTCCAGACGGGAGATGAACAGAGAGTTGCAGTAGTCTAGACGGGAGATGAACAGAGAGTTGCAGTAGTCCAGACGGGAGATGAACAGAGAGTTGCAGTAGTCTAGACGGGAGATGAACAGAGAGTTGGAGTAGTCCAGACGGGAGATGAACAGAGAGTTGGAGTAGTCCAGACGGGAGATGAACAGAGAGTTGCAGTAGTCCAGACGGGAGATGAACAGAGAGTTGCAGTAGTCTAGACGGGAGATGAACAGAGAGTTGCAGTAGTCTAGATGGGAGATGAACAGAGAGTTGCAGTAGTCTAGATGGGAGATGAACAGAGAGTTGCAGTAGTCTAGACGGGAGATGAACAGAGAGTTGCAGTAGTCTAGACGGGAGATGAACAGAGAGTTGCAGTAGTCTAGACGGAAGATGAACAGAGAGTTGCAGTAGTCCAGACGGGAGATGAACAGAGAGTTGCAGTAGTCCAGACGGGAGATGAACAGAGAGTTGCAGTAGTCCAGACGGGAGATGAACAGAGAGTTGCAGTAGTCCAGACGGGAGATGAACAGAGAGTTGCAGTAGTCTAGACGGGAGATGAACAGAGAGTTGCAGTAGTCCAGACGGGAGATGAACAGAGAGTTGCAGTAGTCCAGACGGGAGATGAACAGAGAGTTGCAGTAGTCCAGACGGGAGATGAACAGAGAGTTGCAGTAGTCTAGACGGGAGATGAACAGAGAGTTGCAGTAGTCTAGACGGGAGATGAACAGAGAGTTGCAGTAGTCTAGACGGGAGATGAACAGAGAGTTGCAGTAGTCTAGACGGGAGATGAACAGAGAGTTGCAGTAGTCTAGACGGGAGATGAACAGAGAGTTGCAGTAGTCCAGACGGGAGATGAACAGAGAGTTGCAGTAGTCTAGACGGGAGATGAACAGAGAGTTGCAGTAGTCCAGACGGGAGATGAACAGAGAGTTGCAGTAGTCCAGATGGGAGATGAACAGAGAGTTGCAGTAGTCCAGACGGGAGATGAACAGAGAGTTGCAGTAGTCCAGACGGGAGATGAACAGAGAGTTGCAGTAGTCCAGACGGGAGATGAACAGAGAGTTGCAGTAGTCTAGACGGGAGATGAACAGAGAGTTGCAGTAGTCTAGACGGGAGATGAACAGAGAGTTGCAGTAGTCTAGACGGGAGATGAACAGAGAGTTGCAGTAGTCCAGACGGGAGATGAACAGAGAGTTGCAGTAGTCCAGACGGGAGATGAACAGAGAGTTGGAGTAGTCCAGACGGGAGATGAACAGAGAGTTGCAGTAGTCCAGACGGGAGATGAACAGAGAGTTGCAGTAGTCTAGACGGGAGATGAACAGAGAGTTGCAGTAGTCCAGACGGGAGATGAACAGAGAGTTGCAGTAGTCTAGACGGGAGATGAACAGAGAGTTGGAGTAGTCCAGACGGGAGATGAACAGAGAGTTGCAGTAGTCCAGACGGGAGATGAACAGAGAGTTGCAGTAGTCTAGAAGGGAGATGAACAGAGAGTTGCAGTAGTCTAGACGGAAGATGAACAGAGAGTTGCAGTAGTCCAGACGGGAGATGAACAGAGAGTTGCAGTAGTCCAGACGGGAGATGAACAGAGAGTTGCAGTAGTCCAGACGGGAGATGAACAGAGAGTTGCAGTAGTCCAGACGGGAGATGAACAGAGAGTTGCAGTAGTCTAGACGGGAGATGAACAGAGAGTTGCAGTAGTCCAGACGGGAGATGAACAGAGAGTTGCAGTAGTCCAGACGGGAGATGAACAGAGAGTTGGAGTAGTCCAGACGGGAGATGAACAGAGAGTTGCAGTAGTCTAGACGGGAGATGAACAGAGAGTTGCAGTAGTCCAGACGGGAGATGAACAGAGAGTTGCAGTAGTCCAGACGGGAGATGAACAGAGAGTTGCAGTAGTCCAGACGGGAGATGAACAGAGAGTTGCAGTAGTCCAGACGGGAGATGAACAGAGAGTTGGAGTAGTCCAGACGGGAGATGAACAGAGAGTTGCAGTAGTCCAGACGGGAGATGAACAGAGAGTTGCAGTAGTCCAGACGGGAGATGAACAGAGAGTTGCAGTAGTCCAGACGGGAGATGAACAGAGAGTTGCAGTAGTCCAGACGGGAGATGAACAGAGAGTTGCAGTAGTCCAGACGGGAGATGAACAGAGAGTTGCAGTAGTCCAGACGGGAGATGAACAGAGAGTTGGAGTAGTCCAGACGGGGAGATGAACAGAGAGTTGCAGTAGTCCAGACGGGAGATGAACAGAGAGTTGCAGTAGTCCAGACGGGAGATGAACAGAGAGTTGGAGTAGTCCAGACGGGAGATGAACAGAGAGTTGGAGTAGTCCAGACGGGAGATGAACAGAGAGTTGCAGTAGTCCAGACGGGAGATGAACAGAGAGTTGCAGTAGTCCAGACGGGAGATGAACAGAGAGTTGCAGTAGTCTAGACGGGAGATGAACAGAGAGTTGCAGTAGTCCAGACGGGAGATGAACAGAGAGTTGCAGTAGTCCAGACGGGAGATGAACAGAGAGTTGGAGTAGTCCAGACGGGAGATGAACAGAGAGTTGCAGTAGTCTAGACGGGAGATGAACAGAGAGTTGCAGTAGTCCAGACGGGAGATGAACAGAGAGTTGCAGTAGTCCAGACGGGAGATGAACAGAGAGTTGCAGTAGTCCAGACGGGAGATGAACAGAGAGTTGCAGTAGTCCAGACGGGAGATGAACAGAGAGTTGGAGTAGTCCAGACGGGAGATGAACAGAGAGTTGCAGTAGTCCAGACGGGAGATGAACAGAGAGTTGCAGTAGTCCAGACGGGAGATGAACAGAGAGTTGCAGTAGTCCAGACGGGAGATGAACAGAGAGTTGGAGTAGTCCAGACGGGAGATGAACAGAGAGTTGCAGTAGTCCAGACGGGAGATGAACAGAGAGTTGCAGTAGTCCAGACGGGAGATGAACAGAGAGTTGGAGTAGTCCAGACGGGAGATGAACAGAGAGTTGGAGTAGTCTAGACGGGAGATGAACAGAGAGTTGCAGTAGTCCAGACGGGAGATGAACAGAGAGTTGCAGTAGTCCAGACGGGAGATGAACAGAGAGTTGCAGTAGTCTAGACGGGAGATGAACAGAGAGTTGCAGTAGTCCAGACGGGAGATGAACAGAGAGTTGCAGTAGTCTAGACGGGAGATGAACAGAGAGTTGCAGTAGTCCAGACGGGAGATGAACAGAGAGTTGGAGTAGTCCAGACGGGAGATGAACAGAGAGTTGCAGTAGTCCAGACGGGAGATGAACAGAGAGTTGCAGTAGTCCAGACGGGAGATGAACAGAGAGTTGCAGTAGTCCAGACGGGGAGATGAACAGAGAGTTGCAGTAGTCCAGACGGGAGATGAACAGAGAGTTGGAGTAGTCCAGACGGGAGATGAACAGAGAGTTGCAGTAGTCCAGACGGGAGATGAACAGAGAGTTGCAGTAGTCCAGACGGGAGATGAACAGAGAGTTGGAGTAGTCCAGACGGGAGATGAACAGAGAGTTGGAGTAGTCCAGACGGGAGATGAACAGAGAGTTGCAGTAGTCCAGACGGGAGATGAACAGAGAGTTGCAGTAGTCCAGACGTGAGATGAACAGAGAGTTGCAGTAGTCTAGACGGGAGATGAACAGAGAGTTGCAGTAGTCCAGACGGGAGATGAACAGAGAGTTGCAGTAGTCCAGACGGGAGATGAACAGAGAGTTGGAGTAGTCCAGACGGGAGATGAACAGAGAGTTGCAGTAGTCTAGACGGGAGATGAACAGAGAGTTGCAGTAGTCCAGACGGGAGATGAACAGAGAGTTGCAGTAGTCCAGACGGGAGATGAACAGAGAGTTGCAGTAGTCCAGACGGGAGATGAACAGAGAGTTGCAGTAGTCCAGACGGGAGATGAACAGAGAGTTGGAGTAGTCCAGACGGGAGATGAACAGAGAGTTGCAGTAGTCCAGACGGGAGATGAACAGAGAGTTGCAGTAGTCCAGACGGGAGATGAACAGAGAGTTGCAGTAGTCCAGACGGGAGATGAACAGAGAGTTGCAGTAGTCCAGACGGGAGATGAACAGAGAGTTGGAGTAGTCCAGACGGGAGATGAACAGAGAGTTGCAGTAGTCCAGACGGGAGATGAACAGAGAGTTGGAGTAGTCCAGACGGGAGATGAACAGAGAGTTGGAGTAGTCTAGACGGGAGATGAACAGAGAGTTGCAGTAGTCCAGACGGGAGATGAACAGAGAGTTGCAGTAGTCCAGACGGGAGATGAACAGAGAGTTGCAGTAGTCTAGACGGGAGATGAACAGAGAGTTGCAGTAGTCCAGACGGGAGATGAACAGAGAGTTGCAGTAGTCTAGACGGGAGATGAACAGAGAGTTGCAGTAGTCCAGACGGGAGATGAACAGAGAGTTGGAGTAGTCCAGACGGGAGATGAACAGAGAGTTGCAGTAGTCCAGACGGGAGATGAACAGAGAGTTGCAGTAGTCCAGACGGGAGATGAACAGAGAGTTGCAGTAGTCTAGACGGGAGATGAACAGAGAGTTGCAGTAGTCTAGACGGGAGATGAACAGAGAGTTGCAGTAGTCCAGACGGGAGATGAACAGAGAGTTGCAGTAGTCTAGACGGAAGATGAACAGAGAGTTGCAGTAGTCTAGACGGGAGATGAACAGAGAGTTGCAGTAGTCTAGACGGGAGATGAACAGAGAGTTGCAGTAGTCCAGACGGGAGATGAACAGAGAGTTGCAGTAGTCCAGACGGGAGATGAACAGAGAGTTGCAGTAGTCCAGACGGGAGATGAACAGAGAGTTGCAGTAGTCTAGACGGGAGATGAACAGAGAGTTGCAGTAGTCTAGACGGGAGATGAACAGAGAGTTGCAGTAGTCCAGACGGGAGATGAACAGAGAGTTGGAGTAGTCCAGACGGGAGATGAACAGAGAGTTGCAGTAGTCCAGACGGGAGATGAACAGAGAGTTGCAGTAGTCTAGACGGGAGATGAACAGAGAGTTGCAGTAGTCCAGACGGGAGATGAACAGAGAGTTGCAGTAGTCCAGACGGGAGATGAACAGAGAGTTGCAGTAGTCTAGACGGGAGATGAACAGAGAGTTGCAGTAGTCCAGACGGGAGATGAACAGAGAGTTGCAGTAGTCTAGACGGGAGATGAACAGAGAGTTGCAGTAGTCCAGACGGGAGATGATCAGAGAGTTGCAGTAGTCCAGACGGGAGATGAACAGAGAGTTGCAGTAGTCTAGACGGGAGATGAACAGAGAGTTGCAGTAGTCCAGACGGGAGATGAACAGAGAGTTGCAGTAGTCCAGACGGGAGATGACAAGTTCCTGGATTAGGACCTGCGCAGCTTCCTGTGTGAGGGAGGGTCGTACTCCACGGTTGTTGTAGAGCCTGAACCTGCAGGGGCGAGTCACTGCGGATGTTTGCAGAGAACGACAGGGTGTTGTCCAGGATCATGATCAAGGTTCTTTACACTCTGAGAGGGGGACACCACGGAGTCGTCAACTGTGATGGAGAGGTCTTGGATCGGGCAGGCCTTCCCCGGGAGGAAAAGAGGCTCCATTTTATCAAGGTTGAGCTTGGGGTGCCGGGCCGACATCCAAGCTGATATATCTGCCAGGCACGCAGAGATGCGTGTCGCCACCTAGGTGTCAGAACAGGGGAGGGAGAAAAGTAGTTGGGTGTCATCCTCATAGCAGTGAGAGGAGAGATCATGTGAGGATATGACGGAACCTGGTGACTTGGTGTAAAGAGAGAACAGGAGAGGGCCTAGAGCCGAGCCCTGGGGGACACCAGTAGTGAGAGTATGTGGTGCAGGACCAAGATTTTCTCCACAGATTCTGTCAGACCTGGGCTCTGACAGTGTATCTCTTCAAGACGAAAATAATGGTGTTCCAAATAAGGTCCAGTTGCCAGGACCACAAATACAAATTCCATCTAGACTCTGTTGACCTAGAGCTCACAAAAATACTATACATACCTCGGCCTAAACATCAGCAATGTGATTGGAGAAAATTATCTCAGCCCTAAACATCAGCGATGTGATTGGTGAAAAATATCTCAGCCCTAAACATCAGCAATGTGATTGGTGAAAAATATCTCAGCCCTTAACATCATGGATATGATTTGTGAAAAGCCACTTGGACTGAGGATGACAGAGAGTTAGTGAAACAGTAATGCCAATGTCTTCAATCTGCCCCCATTACCATGTGAATGCTAATAGGCCCATAAGTGATCTAGTCAGGGTAGCAAACCTTGCATCATCACTCCAAATACTACGTCACATGTGTCTAGGAATGCTTTAAGTCACGTGTCTAGGAATGCTATAAGTCACATGTGTCTAGGAATGCTATAAGTCAGATGCACTACTGTAAAGTGGCTGTTCCACTGGATGTCATAAGGTGTATGCACCAATTTGTAAGTCGCTCTGGATAAGAGCGTCTGCTAAATGACTTAAATGTAAATGTAAATGTAAACTTAAAGCATTCCTTAAAGCATTCCATTTACAATGTAAATGTCTAGGAATACTATAAGTCACATGTGTCTAGGAATGCTATAAGTCACGTGTCTAGGAATGCTATAAGTCACGTGTCTAGGAATGCTATAAGTCACGTGTCTAGGAATGCTATAAGTCACATGTGTCTAGGAATGCTTTAAGTCACGTGTCTAGGAATGCTATAAGTCACATGTGTCTAGGAATGCTATAAGTCACGTGTCTAGGAATGCTATAAGTCACGTGTCTAGGAATGCTATAAGTCACGTGTCTAGGAATGCTATAAGTCACATGTGTCTAGGAATTCTTTAAGTCACATGTGTCTAGGAATGCTATAAGTCACATGTGTCTAGGAATGCTTTAAGTCACATGTGTCTAGGAATGCTATAAGTGACATGTGTCTAGGAATGCTATAAGTCACATGTGTCTAGGAATGCTATAAGTCACGTGTCTAGGAATGCTATAAGTCACGTGTCTAGGAATGCTATAAGTCACGTGTCTAGGAATGCTATAAGTCACGTGTCTAGGAATACTATAAGTCACATGTGTCTAGGAATGCTATAAGTCACATGTGTCTAGGAATGCTATGAGTCACATGTGTCTAGGAATGCTATAAGTCACATGTGTCTAGGAATGCTATAAGTCACATGTGTCTAGGAATGCTATAAGTCACATGTGTCTAGGAATGCTATAAGTCACGTGTCTAGGAATGCTATAAGTCACATGTGTCTAGGAATGCTATAAGTCACGTGTCTAGGAATGCTATAAGTCACGTGTCTAGGAATGCTATAAGTCACATGTCTAGGAATGCTATAAGTCACGTGTCTAGGAATACTATAAGTCACATGTGTCTAGGAATGCTATAAGTCACATGTGTCTAGGAATGCTATAAGTCACGTGTCTAGGAATGCTATAAGTCACGTGTCTAGGAATACTATAAGTCACATGTGTCTAGGAATGCTATGAGTCACATGTGTCTAGGAATGCTATAAGTCACATGTGTCTAGGAATGCTATAAGTCACATGTGTCTAGGAATACTATAAGTCACATGTGTCTAGGAATGCTATAAGTCACATGTGTCTAGGAATACTATAAGTCACATGTGTCTAGGAATGCTATAAGTCACATGTGTCTAGGAATGCTATAAGTCACATGTGTCTAGGAATACTATAAGTCACATGTGTCTAGGAATACTATAAGTCACACGTGTCTAGGAATGCTATAAGTCACATGTGTCTAGGAATGCTTTAAGTCACATGTGTCTAGGAATGCTATAAGTCACATGTGTCTAGGAATGCTATAAGTCACATGTGTCTAGGAATGCTATAAGTCACATGTGTCTAGGAATACTTTAAGTCACATGTGTCTAGGAATGCTATAAGTCACATGTGTCTAGGAATACTATAAGTCACATGTGTCTAGGAATGCTATAAGTCACATGTGTCTAGGAATACTATAAGTCACATGTGTCTAGGAATACTATAAGTCACATGTGTCTAGGAATGCTATGAGTCACACGTGTCTAGGAATGCTTTAAGTCACGTGTCTAGGAATGCTTTAAGTCACATGTGTCTAGGAATGCTATGAGTCACACGTGTCTAGGAATGCTTTATTTCACGTGTCTAGGAATGCTATAAGTCACATGTGTCTAGGAATGCTATAAGTCAGATGTGTCTAGGAATGCTATGAGTCACACGTGTCTAGGAATGCTTTAAGTCACGTGTCTAGGAATGCTTTAAGTCACATGTGTCTAGGAATGCTTTAAGTCATGTGTCTAGGAATGCTTTAAGTCACATGTGTCTAGGAATGCTATGAGTCACACGTGTCTAGGAATGCTTTAAGTCACGTGTCTAGGAATACTATAAGTCACATGTGTCTAGGAATGCTATGAGTCACACGTGTCTAGGAATGGTTTAAGTCACGTGTCTAGGAATGCTTTAAGTCACATGTGTCTAGGAATGCTTTAAGTCACATGTGTCTAGGAATGCTTTAAGTCATGTGTCTAGGAATGCTTTAAGTCATGTGTCTAGGAATGCTTTAAGTCACATGTGTCTAGGAATGCTATGAGTCACACGTGTCTAGGAATGCTTTAAGTCACGTGTCTAGGAATGCTATAAGTCACATGTGTCTAGGAATGCTATAAGTCAGATGTGTCTAGGAATGCTATGAGTCACACGTGTCTAGGAATGCTTTAAGTCACGTGTCTAGGAATACTATAAGTCACATGTGTCTAGGAATGCTATGAGTCACACGTGTCTAGGAATGCTTTAAGTCACGTGTCTAGGAATACTATAAGTCACATGTGTCTAGGAATGCTATGAGTCACACGTGTCTAGGAATGCTTTAAGTCACGTGTCTAGGAATGCTATAAGTCACATGTGTCTAGGAATGCTATAAGTCAGATGTGTCTAGGAATGCTATGAGTCACACGTGTCTAGGAATGCTTTAAGTCACGTGTCTAGGAATGCTATAAGTCACATGTGTCTAGGAATGCTTTAAGTCACGTGTCTAGGAATGCTATAAGTCACGTGTGTCGAGGAATGCTATAAGTCACGTGTCTAGGAATGCTATAAGTCACGTGTGTCGAGGAATGCTATAAGTCACGTGTCTAGGAATGCTATAAGTCACGTGTGTCGAGGAATGCTTTAAGTCACGTGTCTAGGAATGCTATAAGTCACATGTGTCCAAGATAATAGTTCTGCAATTATTAAGAGGCTAAGATACAAAGAGATAATATCTTGCGATCAATATCCCAGCACCAAATATACAGCCCTCCAGACAGTATTGTCCGGAGGGCTGTATATTTGGTATTGTCCAGGGGGTTTTATATTTGGTATTGTCCAGGGGGTTTTATATTTGGTATTGTCCAGGGGGTTGTATATTTGGTATTGTCCGGAGGGCTGTATATTTGGTATTGTCCAGGGGGTTTTATATTTGGTATTGTCCAGGGGGTTTTATATTTGGTATTGTCCAGGGGGTTTTATATTTGGTATTGTCCGGAGGGCTGTATATTTGGTATTGTCCAGGGGGTTTTATATTTGGTATTGTCCAGGGGGTTTTATATTTGGTATTGTCCGGAGGGCTGTATATTTGGTATTGTCCGGAGGGCTGTATATTTGGTATTGTCCAGGGGGTTTTATATTTGGTATTGTCTGGAGGGCTGTATATTTGGTATTGTCCGGAGGGCTGTATATTTGGTATTGTCCGGAGGGCTGTATATTTGGTATTGTCCAGGGGGTTTTATATTTGGTATTGTCCAGGGGGTTTTATATTTGGTATTGTCCGGAGGGCTGTATATTTGGTATTGTCCAGGGGGTTGTATATTTGGTATTGTCCAGGGGGTTGTATATTTGGTATTGTCCAGGGGGTTTTATATTTGGTATTGTCCGGAGGGCTGTATATTTGGTATTGTCCAGGGGGTTTTATATTTGGTATTGTCCGAAGGGCTGTGTATTTGGTATTGTCCAGGGGGTTTTATATTTGGCATTGTCCGGAGGGCTGTATATTTGGTATTGTCCAGGGGGTTTTATATTTGGTATTGTCCGGAGGGCTGTATATTTGGTATTGTCCGGAGGGCTGTGTTAAGTCAGTGTTAATTCACTCTGTATTTTTCCACTACATAGCCATAATCAAACATTTGAAATGTCTCTATTCTTTTGATACTGTAGTAAATGTAATGTTTACTGTTCATTTCCGATTGTTAATTTCACTGTTGTTTTATCTATTTCACTTTGCTTTGGCAAATTTAAACATATGTTTACCATGTCAATAAAACACATTATATTGAATTGAATTGAGCGAGAGAGACAGAACTAGAGAGAGAGAGAGCGAGAGAGAGACAGAACTAGAGAGAGAGAGAGCGAGAGAGACAGAACTAGAGAGAGACAGAACTAGAGAGAGAGAGAGCGAGAGAGACAGAACTAGAGAGAGACAGAACTAGAGAGAGAGAGAGCGAGAGAGACAGAACTAGAGAGAGACAGAACTAGAGAGAGAGAGAGCGAGAGAGACAGAACTAGAGAGAGACAGAACTAGAGAGAGAGAGAGCGAGAGGGAGAGGACATGCCGTGTGTGTCGTGGAGATGTAGCTAGCTCAGTCATTAAATAGCGTGTAAAATGACTGTCTCTATTGAGTTAGTCTTCCTGAGACCGACACACCTGGTCTCTCCAAACTCACTTTCCTCTGCTCTCCACCTCTGCTCTCTCTCTCTCTCTCTCTCTCTCTCTCTCTCTCTCTCTCTCTCTCTCTCTCTCTCTCTCTCTCTCTGTCTTTCTCTCCCCCGCTCTCATCTGATTGCAGTTTAAGAAACAAATGCATGCTCAATTACAGACAGAGATGAATTCATGTCTGTTTCATCTGTTTTCTGCATTTACACATGCAACCCAATTCTGATCTCTTTTTTTTTTTACACTAATTGGTCTTTTGACCAATCAGATCAGCTCTGAAAAAGATCTGATGTGAAGAGATCTGATGTGATTGGTCAAAAGACCAATTAGTGGAAAAATAAGATCAGAATTGGGCTGTCTGTGTAAAAGAACACCATGTATATTAATTGCTATCAGGCCTAACGTGGCTATCAGGCCTAACGTGGCTATCAGGCCTAATGTGGATATTAGAGCTAACGTGGCTATCAGGCCTAACGTGGCTATTAGAGCTAACGTGGCTATCAGGGCTAACGTGGCTATTAGGCCTAACGTGGCTATCAGGCCTAACGTGGCTATCAGGCCTAACGTGGCTATCAGGCCTAACATGGCTATTAGAGCTAACGTTGCTATTAGGGCTAACGTGGCTATTAGGGCTAACGTTGCTATCTGGCCTAACGTGGCTATCAGGCCTAACGTGGCTCTCAGGCCTAACGTGGCTATCAGGCCTAACATGGCTATTAGAGCTAACGTGGCTAACGTGGCTATTAGGGCTATAACGTGGATATTGGGGTTAACGTGGCCCTAATAACTGCCTCGGATATTCTGGGTCTGAAAGTGTGAAGCCCCTAAACTATTGGCATCACAGAATCACAGTCACAGGAGGGGAGCTGAGAAGTTTTAGGTGAAAAGAGAGATTTTATTATATTCTAGAAATATTCTATTCAAGAGGTTTTTCAGGAGTGAGGAGAGAAAGTTTGGGCTATTTTTTGCCTTGTAACTTTAGTGTGGATGCATGTTGTGACCTCATCCAAGAATTCAGGTGTCGATCTGCATCCTAATGTGTTGTTGTTTTCAAGTAGGGAGTTGTGTTGAGTTGTAAATAGTAAGAGAGAATGGGATCACGTCTCTGGGCTCTAGACAGACGGAGGGGAGGCATTCTGGGAGGGCCCACCATTCTGTTTACAATAAATGAGACATCAGACAGAGAGAACCTTGGGTCTGGAACGAAGGCAGGCAGAGACACACACACACACACACACACACACACACACACACACACACACACACACACACACACACACACACACACACACACACACACACACACACACACACACACACACACACACACACACACACACACACACACACACACACACACACACTCCATCTCTCTTCTCCGTGGCTGCCAGTGCAGATTGATGACATTTGTTGTGCCCCCAAGCAGGAAGTGGGTTTAATCCCTTGCTAAATAAATCATCAGCCATTCACATTGATCATGCCCTAGCCAGAAAGACAGGGGGGAGTCTTGGACAGGGCCAGGCTGTGCTTGGTATCGGTGGGGGAGTTAGTGAAAGTGATGGGGGAATAGATTGAGATATTATTAATGTGAAAGGCAGCTGATTTATTTAAAAGAGCATGACACCCACTTATACTGGAAGAAAGGTGATGGAGCGAGCAGGATGTGAGGTTTGGGACAATGAGACTGGTGGTAGTCCAGGCTGTGGTATATTGGGTAGGCTGTGGTATATTGGGTTGGCTGTGGGCTGTGGTATATTGCGTAGGCTGTGGTATATTGGGTAGGCTGTGGTATATTGGGTTGGCTGTGGGCTGTGGTATATTGCGTAGGCTGTGGTATATTGGGTAGGCTGTGGTATATTGGGTTGGCTGTGGGCTGTGGTATATTGCGTAGGCTGTGGTATATTGGGTTGGCTGTGGGCTGTGGTATATTGGGTAGGCTGTGGTATATTGGGTTGGCTGTGGGCTGTGGTATATTGGGTAGGCTGTGGTATATTGGGTTGGCTGTGGGCTGTGGTATATTGGGTAGGCTGTGGTATATTGGGTTGGCTGTGGGCTGTCATATATTGGGTAGGCTGTGGTATATTGGGTTGGCTGTGGTATATGGGGTAGGCTGTGGTATATTGGGTAGGCTGTGGTATATTGGGTAGGCTGTGGTATATTGGGTAGGCTGTGGTATATTGGTTTGGCCGTGGGCTGTGGTATATTGGGTAGGCTGTGGTATATTGGGTAGGCTGTGGTATATTGGTTTGGCCGTGGGCTGTGGTATATTGGGTTGGCTGTGGGCTGTGGTATATTGGGTAGGCTGTGGTATATTGGGTTGGCTGTGGGCTGTCATATATTGGGTAGGCTGTGGTATATTGGGTTGGCTGTGGTATATTGGGTAGGCTGTGGTATATTGGGTAGGCTGTGGTATATTGGGTAGGCTGTGGTATATTGGGTAGGCTGTGGTATATTGGGTAGGCTGTGGTATATTGGTTTGGCCGTGGGCTGTGGTATATTGGGTAGGCTGTGGTATATTGGGTAGGCTGTGGTATATTGGTTTGGCCGTGGGCTGTGGTATATTGGGTAGTCTGTGGTATATTGGGTAGGCTGTGGTATATTGCGTAGGCTGTGGTATATTGGGTTGGCTGTGGCCTGTGGTATATTGGGTAGGATGTGGTATATTGGGTTGGCTGTGGGCTGTGGTATATTGGGTAGGCTGTGGTATATTGGGTAGGCTGTGGTATATTGGGTTGGCTGTGGGCTGTGGTATATTGGGTAGGCTGTGGTATATTGGGTTGGCTGTGGGCTGTGGTATATTGGGTAGGCTGTGGTATATTGGGTAGTCTGTGGTATATTGGGTAGGCTGTGGTATATTGGGTAGGATGTGGTGTATTGGGTTGGCTGTGGGCTGTGGTATATTGGGTAGGCTGTGGTATATTGGGTAGGCTGTGGTATATTGGGTAGGCTGTGGTATATTGGGTTGGCTGTGGGCTGTGGTATATTGGGTAGGCTGTGGTATATTGCGTAGGCTGTGGTATATTGGGTAGGCTGTGGTATATTGGGTAGGCTGTGGTATATTGGTTTGGCCGTGGGCTGTGGTATATTGGGTAGGCTGTGGTATATTGGGTAGGCTGTGGTATATTGGTTTGGCCGTGGGCTGTGGTATATTGGGTTGGCTGTGGGCTGTGGTATATTGGGTAGGCTGTGGTATATTGGGTTGGCTGTGGGCTGTCATATATTGGGTAGGCTGTGGTATATTGGGTTGGCTGTGGTATATTGGGTAGGCTGTGGTATATTGGGTAGGCTGTGGTATATTGGGTAGGCTGTGGTATATTGGGTAGGCTGTGGTATATTGGGTAGGCTGTGGTATATTGGTTTGGCCGTGGGCTGTGGTATATTGGGTAGGCTGTGGTATATTGGGTAGGCTGTGGTATATTGGTTTGGCCGTGGGCTGTGGTATATTGGGTAGTCTGTGGTATATTGGGTAGGCTGTGGTATATTGCGTAGGCTGTGGTATATTGGGTTGGCTGTGGCCTGTGGTATATTGGGTAGGATGTGGTATATTGGGTTGGCTGTGGGCTGTGGTATATTGGGTAGGCTGTGGTATATTGGGTAGGCTGTGGTATATTGGGTAGGCTGTGGTATATTGGGTAGGCTGTGGTATATTGGGTTGGCTGTGGGCTGTGGTATATTGGGTAGGCTGTGGTATATTGGGTAGTCTGTGGTATATTGGGTAGGCTGTGGTATATTGGGTAGGATGTGGTGTATTGGGTTGGCTGTGGGCTGTGGTATATTGGGTAGGCTGTGGTATATTGGGTAGGCTGTGGTATATTGGGTAGGCTGTGGTATATTGGGTTGGCTGTGGGCTGTGGTATATTGGGTAGGCTGTGGTATATTGGGTAGGCTGTGGTATATTGCGTAGGCTGTGGTATATTGGGTAGGCTGTGGTATATTGGGTAGGCTGTGGTATATTGGGTAGGCTGTGGTGTATTCGGTAGGTTCATATTACCTGTTATTAGTAATACTATGTCTTGAGTATCCACTAAGATTCCAGAGGACCTTTTTATTTATTCCTTCCATCTCAATCCACCTACAGTAGTATTGTGTTTTTCTTCTCTTTGTGATGTGACTGTCTTGTCCTGCTGTTTGATACCGTATTGCTCGAGAAGGAAGACAGAAAGCTAATGAATAAAGTGGTCCTTGTCATTTCTCTTGTTGTAACCCTTCAGTGATGTATTATTACAGCGTTGGTTATTTTAGTAGTTCAGTAGTTCTCCTGTTGTTTGAAAAGTCTTTAACTTTTATTGGCTGTTATTTTGGGATCCGTTGTCTAATGCACTGCATCTCAGTGCGTGAGGCGTCACTACAGACACCCTGGTTCGAATCCAGGCTGTATCACAACCGGCCCTGATTGGGAGTCCCGCAAGGCGGCGCACAATTGGCCCAGCGTCGTCCGGGCTTGGCCGGTGTAGGCCGTCATTGTAAATAATAATTTGTTATTATTAACTGACTTGCCTAGTTTATTTAAAGGTTAAATAAAAAAATATATTTTTGAAATCATTGTACAAAGAAGGTCTGACTTCTCATTTTGTCTGGTCTTGATCAGTTCATGTAAAACTTCTGTCAAGTAGCCGAGGCCTATTGAATTCTCTTCCAACTACTGTTGTCATCGTGTTTGGAGGCTTCTCTGACTTTTCATTAACAGTGTCAACAAAGTCTCTCTCTCTCTCTCTCTGTCTCTCTCTCTCTCTCTCTCTCTCTCTCTCTCTCTCTCTCTCTCTCTCTCTGTCTCTCTCTCTATCTCTCTCTCTCTCTCTCTCTCTCTGTCTCTCTCTCTCTCTCTCTCTCTCTCTCTCTCTCTGTCTCTCTCTCTCTCTCTCTCTCTCTCTCTCTCTGTCTCTCTCTCTCTCTCTCTCTCTCTCTCTCTCTCTCTCTCTCTCTCTCTCTCTCTCTTGCTCTTCTCCCTTTCTCGACTCCGTCCTTCTCTCTCTCTATCTCTCCTCTATGAGGAGCAGGAGGCCCAGCAGACAGGGGCTGTGAGTCCATGGATTTCTTAGATCTAGCAAGCCATGTGTCCTCAGTCCAGCCCTGAAAGGGTTAAACAGATCCATCTCTCTCAGTTGTAATGTCGTGGTCCACAGGGATCCACTAGGGATCTATAACTCTAACATGTGTCTTTCATTTAGGGGCCCGGTCAGACATCTCCCTCTCCTTTCTCTCATCTCCTTCTCCTTTCTCTCATCTCTCATCTCCCTCTCCTTTCTCTCATCTCTCATCTCCCTCTCATCTCTCATCTCCCTCTCCTTTCTCTCATCTCTCATCTCCCTCTCCTTTCTCTCCTTTCTCTCATCTCCCTCTCCTTTCTCTCCTTTCTCTCATCTCCCTCATCCGTTCTCTCATCTCTCATCTCCCTCTCCTTTCTCTCATCTCTCATCTCCCTCTCCTTTCTCTCATCTCTCATCTCCCTGTCCTTTCTCTCCTCTCCCTCTCCTTTCTCTCCTCTCCCTCTCCTTTCTCTCATCTCCCTCTCCTTTCTCTCCTCTCCTTCTCATTTCTCTCATCTCCCTCTCCTTTCTCTCATCTCCCTCTCATCTTTCATCTCCCTCTCCTTTCTCTCATCTCTCATCTCCCTCTCCTTTCTCTCATCTCCCTCTCCTTTCTCTCCTCTCCCTCTCCTTTCTCTCCTCTCCCTCTCCTTTCTCTCCTCTCCCTCTCCTTTCTCTCCTCTCCCTCTCCTTTCTCTCCTCTCCCTCTCCTTTCTCTCATCTCCCTCTCCTTTCTCCCATCTCCCATCTCCCTCTCCTTTCTCTCATCTCCATCTCATCTCTCATCTCCCTCTCCTCTCCCTCTCCTTTCTCTCCTCTCCCTCTCCTTCCTCTCCTCTCCCTCTCCTTTCTCTCATGTCCCTCTCCTTTCTCTCATGTCCCTCTCCTTTCTCTCCTCTCCCTCTTCTTTCTCTCATCTCCCTCTCCTTTCTCTTATCTCCCTCTCATTTCTCTCCTCTCCCTCTCCTTTCTCATCTCCCTCTCCTTTCTCTCATCTCCCTGTCCTTTCTCTCCTCTCCCTCTCCTTTCTCTCCTCTCCCTCTCCTTTCTCTCATCTCCCTCTCCTTTCTCTCATCTCCCTCTCCTTTCTCTCCTCTCCCTCTCCTTTCTCTCATCTCCCTCTCATTTCTCTCCTCTCCCTCTCCTTTCTCTCATCTCCCTCTCCTTTCTCTCATCTCCCATCTCCCTCTCATTTATCTCCCACTACTTCCTCCTCTCTCTCTGTCTCTCTCTCTCTCTCTCTCTCCATTGTCCCCCTCTCTCCTTCTATCCCTCAGATGGTATTGTAGGGACAATAGATAGTAAAAGTTAAGGTAGTAGTTAAGGTTGTCAGGCTAAACCCGACATGACAAAGTGCTCATTTACCAGCGTGGAGAATGAAAGATTAGAGTGTAAACTGACACCTTAAATGAGGAAACATGAGATGCCCAGAGGAATGTGTGTGTTGTCAAAATAACCCACGTTCTAAAGAACATAAATCACACACACACACACACACACACACACACACACACACACACACACACACACACACACACACACACACACACACACACACGCACACACACACACACACACACACACACACACACACACACACACACACACACACACACGCACGCACACACGCACACACACACACACACACACACACACACACACACACACACACACACACACACACACACACACACACACACACACACACACACACGCACACGCACACGCACACGCACACGCACACTCCAGGGGATATAATATAGTTTGAGTTCCAATGGGTACCCTATTCCCTATTTAGTGCACTACTTTAGACCAGGCCCCATAGGGCCCATAGGGCTCTGGTTAAAAGTGGTGCACTACTGTATATAGGGAATAGTGGGACACATGTGGGACACAGAAATACACACATTTTCCTCTTCCTCAGTGTGTTGGGACATCAGATGTTCTGCCTGCGTTGTAGTGGACTAAATGAAAGACACATGTCAAAGGTATAGATCCCTGGTGGATCCCTGAGGACCACGACGTTACAACTGAGAGAGATGGATCTGTTTAACCCTTTCAGGACTGGACTGAGGACACATGGCTTGCTAGATCTAAGAGAGAAAGGAGAGGGAGATGTTTGACCGGGCCCCTTAAATGAACGACACATGTCAAAGGTATAGATCCCTGGTGGATCCCTGTGGACCACAACGTTACAACTGAGAGAGATTTATCTGTTTAACTGTTTCAGGACTGGACTGAGGGATCTGTTTAACTGTCGTCTTTTATCCAGTGTACCCCCACCGTCGTCTTTTATCCAGTGTACCCCCCTACCAGCCCTTTGGGATGGTCATCTTGTACCCAGTGAACCCCCCACACTTACCACTCCTACCAGTGAACCACCCACCCCCATAAGCAGCCCCCCCCCCCATCTGGCTGCCCCAGAGCCCCTACGCTTCCTGTGACCCGGCTGAATTTCCCCTAAACCCCCTGTCGTTAACCCAGCTCATAAGTGGATTACCACTTGTCTGTAAGGGTGTGTAACTCCAGAACAGGTCATCTCATTCCCAATGTACCACCCGCCAGCCAGCCTTTCTCCTGACCAGTAGCCTCTCCTCCTGTCCTGACCCACAGCTCTCAATCTGTCCCGTGACAGAGGATCAATTTTACCCCAGACTGCCACACCCTCAGACCCGAGCTTCAACCCGGTAAGTGGATTATCACCATGGACTGAGCGGATGCTCATTTCCCCTGGATCATCCCAACCGTGACTAAACCACAGGAAGAGAAGAATGAACCCTTTTATTTCCATCTCTAACCCCTTTTCTCCTTGTTCATTTAGTTACACGTTTCCTTGTGGAACCGTTGCTTCAGGCCTACTGCTGTTTTATTCTGTGGTGGACTTTTTATTGCCTCAAATTAGCTCACAAAGCAGAACGTCACATCGGAGGAAAATCAATTAAGAGAGTTCTGGAATGAATCTCTTCGTGTTGGAGGGGCGTAGAGGATTGTAATTCACTTTGCTTTCGTGTTCACTTAAAAGGGGTCATCTCGGGTAACTGAACCTTTAACTATTGACCCTAAACTAACCTAAACTGTTGACCTTAAAACGAAAGGTAAACTAGTGGGACACGTGGTTTAGCTTGACTCGGTTCAACTACAGGTTTCCTATCTCTGGGTCTCATTGTTAGTCAGATAATATATACTGTATTAGTCCATATGAGATTCAAATGTGTCTTAGCGTATTTTCCAACAAACCCCTCTGATACACACACACACACACACACACACACACACACACACACACACACACACACACACACACACACACACACACACACACACACACACACACACACACACACACACACACACACACACACACACACACGCATCAGGTTGGAGATGTCGGAGAGTGGAAAATGTCATTTAGCATGTATGCTATCTTGATTAGAACCATCCACACATTGCCATTTACTCATTCCTGGTAGCAGGTCAAGAGGTCATGTCGAGAGCCCTAGAGAATCACTTTGACAGGGCCTGGACTTTATCACAGTGCCTCGAGTCCTCGAGATATCACATAGTGACAGGAAAAGAGTGAACACTGTCCCTAACCTTCTCCTTGGGTCCTAACCCACAGCCTTCACCTTCTACGGCTGGGTACCTTTTACTGTGGAACCTCAGCACCAGAAGGATCATTAGGAGCCATAGAACCTGACTCGGATGGACCCGTTACTAGACTGTGACTGTTCTGGACAGACTCTGTGGTCCGTTAGGTAGACTGTGACTGTTCTGGACAGACTCTGTGGTCCGTTACTAGACTGTTACTGTTCTGGACAGACTCTGTGGTCCGTTACTAGACTGTGACTGTTCTGGACAGACTCTGTGGTCCGTTACTAGACTGTGACTGTTCTGGACAGACTCTGTGGTCCGTTAGGTAGACTGTGACTGTTCTGGACAGACTCTGTGGTCCGTTACTAGACTGTGACTGTTCTGGACAGACTCTGTGGTCCGTTACTAGACTGTTACTGTTCTGGACAGACTCTGTGGTCCGTTACTAGACTGTGACTGTTCTGGACAGACTCTGTGGTCCGTTACTAGACTGTTACTGTTCTGGACAGACTCAGTGGTCCGTTAGGTAGACTGTTAGGTCTACGACCATTACTCATGGAAGAGAAGACACATGTTTGTGAATTGCAGACATGGTTGGACAGAGCTACTGAACAGGGGCACTCCGCCACACGTTCTATTCATTTAGGGCCCCTTTCCCAGTTGAGATAAGCATGCGCCCACTTTGACGTTGGCCTTAAATCATTCATTGATTTCAATGGGAGACTTGAAACAGAAATCTGATAACTTTAAAGTTTCATAAACATTAGTGGTTGGAATAGAAGTAAAGTTTTGCAAACACATAATGATCTTGAGAGAGATATCTTACTGCTAGATTATAATGATATATCTATTATCTGTAGAGAGAGAGATATCTTACTGCTAGATTATAATGATATATCTATTATCTGTAGAGAGAGAGATATCTTACTGCTAGATTATAATGATATATCTATTATCTGCAGAGAGAGAGGTATCTTACTGCCAGATTATAATGATATATCTATTATCTGTAGAGAGAGAGAGATACCTTACTGCTAGATTATAATGATATATCTATTATCTGTAGAGAGAGAGGTATCTTACTGCCAGATTATAATGATATATCTATTATCTGTAGAGAGAGAGAGATACCTTACTGCTAGATTATAATGATATATCTATTATCTGTAGAGAGAGAGGTATCTTACTGCTAGATTATAATGATATATCTATTATCTGTAGAGAGAGAGATATCTTACTGCTAGATTATAATGATATATCTATTATCTGTAGAGAGAGAGGTATCTTACTGCTAGATTATAATGATATATATATTATCTGTAGAGAGAGAGGTATCTTACTGCCAGATTATAATGATATATCTATTATCTGCAGAGAGAGAGATACTTTACTGCTAGATTATAATGATATATCTATTATCTGTAGAGAGAGAGGTATCTTACTGCCAGATTATAATGATATATATATTATCTGTAGAGAGAGAGATACCTTACTGCTAGATTATAATGATATATCTATTATCTGTAGAGAGAGAGGTATCTTACTGCCAGATTATAATGATATATATATTATCTGTAGAGAGAGAGGTATCTTACTGCCAGATTATAATGATATATCTATTATCTGCAGAGAGAGAGATACCTTACTGCTAGATTATAATGATATATATATTATCTGTAGAGAGAGAGGTATCTTACTGCCAGATTATAATGATATATCTATTATCTGTAGAGAGAGAGATATCTTACTACTAGATTATAATGATCTATCTATTATATACACTACATAGGCACTACATAGACACTACATAGACACTACATAGACACTCCATCTACATGTCTTCAGAGCCTTCAAGTTGATACTTCATTTTAAATCTATTTGACATCAGACAGAGCCTTTGATTTGGATCTCCTCTATGACTACATAGTCCACGTCCCAATTAGCTCCCTATTCCCTATGTAGTGCACCATGGGCCCTGGTTTAGAGTAATGTGCTATGTAGGGAATAGGGAGCCATTTGGAATTAAAACCTAGTCTTTGAGCTTTTTCCCCGTCAATGACTTCAGAACCTTTGATCCGGTACTCTCTCAATGACTCCAGAATAATTGATCCGGTACTCTCTCAATGACTTCAGACAGAGTCTTTGAGTTGATCTGGCCCTCTCCGGGGAGGTAGACTTGTCACATGGGTAGTAAATTAGTCCTGGCACCCTCAGCCTTCTCCCATTGACCTCCAGCACAGGGCCCTCTGTAACCCCTGACCCCTAGCCTCTTATGGAGAGGCTCTATAGACTTGCCAAGCTAAGGTAAACACAGCCAGTAAATGAGAACAGGTTTGAGGGGAGGGGATGGGGATGGGGGGGGTGATGTAACACTGCCACCAGACATGGTTCAGAGCTAGCGCAGGAGGAGGGGGCAGGTTTTGATGTTACACCGGCCATGCTGTCAGACAGTCTAGTGATGGAATACACACTGGAGACAGAAAAGACTGGGATGAAGGAAGAAGAGGAGGGAGAGGAGAAGGAGGAGAAAGAGGAGAAGGAGGGAGAGGATGAGATGGCGTGAGAGTAGTAGATGGATGGAGAGGAGGAGATGGAGGGAGAGGAGGAGATGGAGGGAGAGAAGGAGATGGATGGAGAGAAGGAGATGGAGGGAGAGAAGGAGATGGAGGGAGAGTAGTAGATGGAGGGAGAGGAGGAGATGGCGGGAGAGGAGGAGATGGAGGGAGAGAAGGAGATGGAGGGAGAGAAGGAGATGGAGGGAGAGAAGGAGATGGATGGAGAGAAGGAGATGGAGGGAGAGAAGGAGATGGATGGAGAGAAGGAGATGGAGGGAGAGAAGGAGATGGAGGGAGAGGAGGAGATGGCAGGGAGAGAAGGAGATGGAGGGAGAGAAGGAGATGGAGGGAGAGAAGGAGATGGAGGGAGAGGAGGAGATGGCGTGAGAGTAGTAGATGGATGGAGAGGAGGAGATGGATGGAGAGAAGGAGATGGAGGGAGAGAAGGAGATGGAGGGAGAGGAGGAGATGGAGGGAGAGGAGGAGATGGAAGGAGAGAAGGAGATGGATGGAGAGAAGGAGATGGAGGGAGAGGAGGAGATGGAGGGAGAGGAGGAGATGGAAGGAGAGAAGGAGATGGAGGGAGAGGAGGAGATGGATGGAGAGGAGGAGATGGATGGAGAGGAGGAGATTGAGGGAGAGAAGGAGATGGAGGGAGAGGAGGAGATGGAGGGAGAGAAGGAGATGGAGGGAGAGGAGGAGATGGCGTGAGAGTAGTAGATGGATGGAGAGGAGGAGATGGATGGAGAGGAGGAGATTGAGGGAGAGAAGGAGATGGAGGGAGAGGAGGAGATGGAGGGAGAGAAGGAGATGGAGGGAGAGGAGGAGATGGAAGGAGAGAAGGAGATGGATGGAGAGAAGGAGATGGAGGGAGAGAAGGAGATGGAGGGAGAGGAGGAGATGGAGGGAGAGAAGGAGATGGAGGGAGAGGAGGAGATGGAAGGAGAGAAGGAGATGGATGGAGAGAAGGAGATGGAGGGAGAGAAGGAGATGGAGGGAGAGAAGGAGATGGAGGGAGAGGAGGAGAAGGAGGGAGAGGATGAGATGGCGTTAGAGTAGTAGATGGATGGAGAGACGGAGATGGAGGGAGAGAAGGAGATGGCGGGAGAGAAGGAGATGGAGGGAGAGAAGGAGATGGAGGGAGAGTAGGAGATGGAGGGAGAGAAGGAGATGGAGGGAGAGGAGGAGATGGCGGGAGAGAAGGAGATGGAGGGAGAGGAGGAGATGGAGGGAGAGGAGGAGATGGAGGGAGAGGAGCAGATGGAGGGAGAGGAGGAGATGGAAGGAGAGAAGGAGATGGAGGGAGAGGAGGAGATGGATGGAGAGAAGGAGATGGAGGGAGAGGAGGAGATGGAGGGAGAGGAGGAGATGGAAGGAGAGAAGGAGATGGAGGGAGAGGAGGAGATGGATGGAGAGGAGGAGATGGAGGGAGAGAAGGAGATGGAGGGAGAGAAGGAGATGGAGGGAGAGGAGCAGATGGATGGAGAGGAGGAGATGGAGGGAGAGGAGGAGATGGAGGGAGAGAAGGAGATGGAGGGAGAGGAGCAGATGGATGGAGAGACGGAGGAAGAAGATATGGAGCAGGGAGAGGAGGTGTGTGTTTTAGCTGTGTTTTAGCTCAGTGCACACAGTGAACCCTGAACCATGTCTGGCTAGTGTCACCTGGACCTCTCTGGTAGTTAGTTCACTGTCTGTCTAGTGTACTGAGAGGTTCCAAATGGCCCCCTGTTCCACATATAGTGCAGTACTTTTGATCAGAGCCCAGTGGGGGGTGCAGTCTGAGACAGGGGGTGAGGTTTTTAAGGATATCTACGTTAGCAGTGTTTGTGTGCGTTTAACATATTAAAGGCAACTTTTAAAATGATACTATTTCTGTAGGATTATGGAAACAAAGTGTGTAGGAATGGTAGAGGGATGGGAGAGGGATGGTAGAGGGATGGTAGAGGGACGGTAGAGGGATGGTAGAGGGATGGTAGAGGGATGGTAGAGGGATGGGAGAGGGATGGTAGAGGGATGGTAGAGTGATGGTAGAGTGATGGTAGAGGGATGGTAGAGGGATGGTAGAGGGATGGTAGAGGGATGGTAGAGGGATGGTAGAGGGACGGTAGATCCTCTGATATGATGTTGGTAGAGGGATGGTAGAGGGATGGTAGAGGGATGGTAGAGGGATGGTAGAGGGATGGTAGAGGGACGGTAGATCCTCTGATATGATGTTGGTAGAGGGATGGTAGAGGGATGGTAGAGGGATGGGAGAGGGATGGTAGAGGGATGGTAGAGGGATGGGAGAGGGATGGTAGAGGGATGGTAGAGTGATGGTAGAGGGATGGTAGAGGGACGGTAGATCCTCTGATATGATGTTGGTAGAGGGATGGTAGAGGGATGGTAGAGGGATGGTAGAGGGATGGTAGAGGGATGGTAGAGGGATGGGAGAGGGATGGTAGAGGGATGGTAGAGGGATGGTAGAGGGATGGTAGAGGGATGGTAGAGGGATGGTAGATCCTCTGATATGATGTTGGTAGAGGGATGGTAGAGGGATGGTAGAGGGATGGTAGAGGGATGGTAGAGGGATGGTAGAGGGATGGTAGAGGGATGGTAGAGGGACGGTAGAGGGATGGTAGAGGGATGGTAGAGGGATGGTAGAGGGATGGGAGAGGGATGGTAGATCCTCTGATATGATGTTGGTAGAGGGATGGTAGAGGGATGGTAGAGGGATGGTAGAGGGATGGTAGAGGGATGGGAGAGGGATGGTAGAGGGATGGTAGAGGGACGGTAGATCCTCTGATATGATGTTGGTAGAGGGATGGTAGAGGGATGGTAGAGGGACGGTAGAGGGATGGTAGAGGGATGGTAGAGGGATGGTAGAGGGATGGTAGAGGGATGGGAGAGGGATGGTAGAGGGATGGTAGAGGGATGGTAGAGGGACGGTATAGGGACGGTAGAGGGATGGTAGAGGGATGGTAGAGGGATGGTAGAGGGACGGTAGAGGGATGGTAGAGGGATGGTAGAGGGACGGTATAGGGACGGTAGATCCTCTGATATGATGTTGGTAGAGGGATGGTAGAGGGATGGTAGAGGGAAGGTAGAGGGATGGTAGAGGGATGGTAGAGGGATGGTAGAGTGATGGTAGAGTGATGGTAGAGGGATGGGAGAGGGATGGTAGATCCTCTGATATGATGTTAGTAGAGGGATGGGAGAGGGATGGTAGAGGGATGGTAGAGGGATGGTAGAGGGATGGTAGAGGGATGGTAGAGGGACGGTAGAGGGATGGTAGAGGGATGGTAGAGGGATGGTAGAGGGATGGGAGAGGGATGGTAGATCCTCTGATATGATGTTGGTAGAGGGATGGTAGAGGGATGGTAGAGGGATGGTAGAGGGATGGTAGAGGGATGGTAGAGGGATGGGAGAGGGATGGTAGAGGGATGGTAGAGGGACGGTAGATCCTCTGATATGATGTTGGTAGAGGGATGGTAGAGGGATGGTAGAGGGATGGTAGAGGGACGGTAGAGGGATGGTAGAGGGATGGTAGAGGGATGGTAGAGGGATGGTAGAGGGATGGTAGAGTGATGGTAGAGGGATGGGAGAGGGATGGTAGAGGGATGGTAGAGGGATGGTAGAGGGACGGTATAGGGACGGTAGAGGGATGGTAGAGGGATGGTAGAGGGATGGTAGAGGGACGGTAGAGGGATGGTAGAGGGATGGTAGAGGGACGGTATAGGGACGGTAGATCCTCTGATATGATGTTGGTAGAGGGATGGTAGAGGGATGGTAGAGGGAAGGTAGAGGGATGGTAGAGGGATGGTAGAGGGATGGTAGAGTGATGGTAGAGTGATGGTAGAGGGATGGGAGAGGGATGGTAGATCCTCTGATATGATGTTAGTAGAGGGATGGGAGAGGGATGGTAGAGGGATGGTAGAGGGATGGTAGAGGGATGGTAGAGGGATGGTAGAGGGATGGGAGAGGGATGGTAGAGGGATGGGAGAGGGATGGTAGAGGGATGGGAGAGGGACGGTAGAGGGATGGTAGAGGGATGGTAGAGGGATGGTAGAGGGATGGTAGAGGGATGGTAGAGGGATGGTAGAGGGACGGTAGATCCTCTGATATGATGTTGGTAGAGGGATGGTAGAGGGATGGTAGAGGGACGGGAGAGGGATGGTAGATCCTCTGATATGATGTTGGTAGAGGGATGGTAGAGGGATGGTAGAGGGATGGTAGAGGGATGGTAGAGTGATGGTAGAGTGATGGTAGAGGGATGGTAGAGGGATGGTAGAGGGATGGGAGAGGGATGGTAGAGGGATGGTAGAGGGATGGTAGAGGGATGGTAGATCCTCTGATATGATGTTGGTAGAGGGATGGTAGAGGGATGGTAGAGGGATGGGAGAGGGATGGTAGATCCTCTGATATGATGTTGGTAGAGGGATGGTAGAGGGATGGTAGAGGGATGGTAGAGGGATGGTAGAGGGACGGTAGAGGGATGGTAGAGGGATGGTAGAGGGATGGTAGAGGGATGGTAGAGGGATGGGAGAGGGATGGTAGAGGGATGGTAGAGGGATGGTAGAGGGACGGTATAGGGACGGTAGAGGGATGGTAGAGGGATGGTAGAGGGATGGTAGAGGGACGGTAGAGGGATGGTAGAGGGATGGTAGAGGGATGGTAGAGGGACGGTATAGGGACGGTAGAGGGATGGTAGAGGGATGGTAGAGGGATGGTAGAGGGACGGTAGAGGGATGGTAGAGGGATGGTAGAGGGATGGTAGAGGGATGGTAGAGGGACGGTAGATCCTCTGATATGATGTTGGTAGAGGGATGGTAGAGGGATGGTAGAGGGATGGGAGAGGGATGGTAGAGGGATGGTAGAGGGATGGTAGAGGGATGGTAGAGGGATGGTAGAGGGATGGTAGAGGGATGGGAGAGGGATGGTAGATCCTCTGATATGATGTTGGTAGAGGGATGGTAGAGGGATGGTAGAGGGATGGTAGAGGGATGGTAGAGTGATGGTAGAGTGATGGTAGAGGGATGGTAGAGGGATGGTAGAGGGACGGTAGATGGATGGTAGAGTGATGGTAGAGTGATGGTAGAGGGATGGTAGAAGGATGGTAGAGGGATGGTAGAGGGATGGGAGAGGGATGGTAGAGGGATGGTAGAGTGATGGTAGAGTGATGGTAGAGGGATGGTAGAAGGATGGTAGAGGGATGGTAGAGGGATGGGAGAGGGATGGTAGAGGGATGGTAGAGGGATGGTAGAGGGATGGTAGATCCTCTGATATGATGTTGGTAGAGGGATGGTAGAGGGATGGTAGAGTGATGGTAGAGGGATGGTAGAGGGATGGTAGAGGGATGGTAGAGGGATGGTAGAGTGATGGTAGAGTGATGGTAGAGGGATGGTAGAGGGATGGTAGAGGGACGGTAGAGGGATGGTAGAGTGATGGTAGAGTGATGGTAGAGGGATGGTAGAGGGATGGTAGAGGGATGGTAGAGGGATGGGAGAGGGATGGTAGATCCTCTGATATGATGTTAGTAGAGGGATGGGAGAGGGATGGTAGAGGGATGGTAGAGGGATGGTAGAGGGATGGTAGAGGGATGGTAGAGGGATGGGAGAGGGATGGTAGAGGGATGGTAGAGTGATGGTAGAGTGATGGTAGAGGGATGGTAGAGGGACGGTAGAGTGATGGTAGAGGGATGGTAGAGGGATGGTAGAGGGATGGTAGAGGGATGGGAGAGGGATGGTAGAGGGATGGTAGAGTGATGGTAGAGTGATGGTAGAGGGATGGTAGAGGGATGGTAGAGGGATGGTAGATCCTCTGATATGATGTTGGTAGAGGGATGGTAGAGGGATGGTAGAGGGACGGGAGAGGGATGGTAGATCCTCTGATATGATGTTGGTAGAGGGATGGTAGAGGGATGGTAGAGGGATGGTAGAGGGATGGGAGAGGGATGGTAGAGGGATGGTAGAGGGATGGTAGAGGGATGGTAGAGGGATGGTAGATCCTCTGATATGATGTTGGTAGAGGGATGGTAGAGGGATGGTAGAGGGATGGGAGAGGGATGGTAGATCCTCTGATATGATGTTGGTAGAGGGATGGTAGAGGGATGGTAGAGGATGGTAGAGGGACGGTAGAGTGATGGTAGAGGGATGGTCGAGGGATGGTAGAGGGATGGTAGAGGGATGGGAGAGGGATGGTAGAGGGATGGTAGAGTGATGGTAGAGGGATGGTAGAGGGATGGTAGAGGGATGGTAGAGGGACGGTAGATCCTCTGATATGATGTTGGTAGAGGGATGGTAGAGGGATGGTAGAGGGACGGGAGAGGGATGGTAGATCCTCTGATATGATGTTGGTAGAGGGATGGTAGAGGGATGGTAGAGGGATGGTAGAGGGATGGGAGAGGGATGGTAGAGGGATGGTAGAGGGATGGTAGAGGGATGGTAGAGGGATGGTAGATCCTCTGATATGATGTTGGTAGAGGGATGGTAGAGGGATGGTAGAGGGATGGGAGAGGGATGGTAGATCCTCTGATATGATGTTGGTAGAGGGATGGTAGAGGGATGGTAGAGGGATGGTAGAGGGATGGTAGAGGGATGGTAGAGGGATGGGAGAGGGATGGTAGAGGGATGGTAGAGGGATGGTAGAGGGACGGTATAGGGACGGTAGAGGGATGGTAGAGGGATGGTAGAGGGATGGTAGAGGGACGGTAGAGGGATGGTAGAGGGATGGTAGAGGGATGGTAGAGGGACGGTATAGGGACGGTAGAGGGATGGTAGAGGGATGGTAGAGGGATGGTAGAGGGATGGTAGAGGGATGGTAGAGGGATGGTAGAGGGATGGTAGAGGGACGGTAGATCCTCTGATATGATGTTGGTAGAGGGATGGTAGAGGGATGGTAGAGGGATGGTAGAGTGATGGTAGAGTGATGGTAGAGTGATGGTAGAGGGATGGTAGAGGGATGGTAGAGGGACGGTAGATGGATGGTAGAGTGATGGTAGAGTGATGGTAGAGGGATGGTAGAAGGATGGTAGAGGGATGGTAGAGGGATGGGAGAGGGATGGTAGAGGGATGGTAGAGTGATGGTAGAGTGATGGTAGAGGGATGGTAGAAGGATGGTAGAGGGATGGTAGAGGGATGGGAGAGGGATGGTAGAGGGATGGTAGAGGGATGGTAGAGGGATGGTAGATCCTCTGATATGATGTTGGTAGAGGGATGGTAGAGGGATGGTAGAGTGATGGTAGAGGGATGGTAGAGGGATGGTAGAGGGATGGTAGAGTGATGGTAGAGTGATGGTAGAGGGATGGTAGAGGGATGGTAGAGGGACGGTAGAGGGATGGTAGAGTGATGGTAGAGTGATGGTAGAGGGATGGTAGAGGGATGGTAGAGGGATGGTAGAGGGATGGGAGAGGGATGGTAGATCCTCTGATATGATGTTAGTAGAGGGATGGTAGAGGGATGGTAGAGGGATGGTAGAGGGATGGTAGAGGGATGGTAGAGGGATGGTAGAGGGATGGGAGAGGGATGGTAGAGGGATGGTAGAGTGATGGTAGAGTGATGGTAGAGGGATGGTAGAGGGACGGTAGAGTGATGGTAGAGGGATGGTAGAGGGATGGTAGAGGGACGGTAGAGTGATGGTAGAGGGACGGTAGAGTGATGGTAGAGGGATGGTAGAGGGATGGTAGAGGGATGGTAGAGGGACGGTAGAGTGATGGTAGAGGGATGGTAGAAGGATGGTAGAGGGATGGTAGAGGGATGGTAGAGGGACGGTAGAGGGACGGTAGAGTGATGGTAGAGGGATGGTAAAGGGACGGTAGAGGGATGGTAGAGGGATGGTAGAGGGATGGTAGAGGGATGGTAGAGGGATGGGAGAGGGATGGTAGATCCTCTGATATGATGTTAGTAGAGGGATGGGAGAGGGATGGTAGAGGGATGGTAGAGGAATGGTAGAGGGATGGGAGAGGGACGGTAGAGTGATGGTAGAGGGATGGTAGAGTGATGGTAGAGTGATGGTAGCCTGGGGTCAGAGTAGTGAACATTGCAAGCCTTAGAAACTCCACCTTTGTAGACACTGGGGTCTGAGGAGTCTCTCTCTCTCCTTTCTCCCCAAACACCCACCCTCTCTCTCCGCAATATGTCTTTCCCTGTATCTCACTCTCTCCTTCTTTCATTATCTCATTCTGAAAGGAATATTGATTTTAAGTCTATTCAATCCATTCCCCACCCAGTCTTAAGTGACCAAAGGGAGTTTTTGGGACTAAAGTGAAATCAATGTTTGACCCCACGAATATCATTTGACGTCTGTATTTGTAGATTTCTGGTAACACTCTTAGTGGTTGGCACCTGTCGAGGGCCCCAGATGGGTTTTAAAGTCTTAGTTTTCTTATTAATAATATGAATATGAATGTTTTTATGTAATGTTTTGTGTTCGTAGCTCTTACCTTATGGTAGGCATCTCTACCAGCTGTCATAACATAATAAATCAACTCCCTTTTCCCGGGTTTCTGCGCCACGTTTTACGTTGTGTTATTCTACAACATGTCGGTATGTATTTGGTTTGTGGTTGTAAATATTTCAGTTTCAAGCCCGATATTTGACATGGTAAATACTAGAGAGAGAGAGAGAGAGAGAGATTGAAAGAGAGATGGAGAAGGGGGCTAGAGAGAGAGAGAGAGAGAGAGAGAGAGAGAGAGAGAGAGAGAGAGAGAGAGAGAGAGAGAGAGAGAGAGAGAGAGAGAGAGAGAGAGAGAGAGAGGAACCAGAGAGAGAAAGACAGAGAGAGAGAGAGAGAGAGCAACAGTGGGAGAGCGGAGTAGTGGTCTGTCAGTCCATGGGAGATGAATTCTGCCTGATCACCGATTCAGTCCGACTCTTTCCAGGGGTCTTTAAAGTATGTTTATGTCTCTTTCTCCACATTTCATCAGTCCAGAGCATAAAAACCATAATTTAGCTGTGGATGTAATGGATACTGTGTGCCAGGGATTTGCTCAGCTATACCGTGTCTCAGAGAGCTAAGTTTGAAATGATTAGATGTTACATTCAACTCACAGCTTCAGAGCTACGCAGTACCCAATACATACTTTACGTCACTATGGTCCCTGGTCCAAAGCAGTGTACTACACAGGGAATAGGGTGCTATTTGGGATGAACTCAATGTCTCTCTCTCTTCAGAAACGTTGGAGTCAGGTTGATGACTACTTTCAGGTACACAAAAAATCAAAAAAACACATGAAATCAGTGGTTTTAAATAAAAGGAGGAGATGAGAGGAGACATGAAAAAACTTGGCTGCTTTCTAAAAACACAACGACTGACTAATAAAACCCATCCTAGCAGTAACAACGCAACGATCCAACACCCAGACAAGTCTCCAGCACCTCTCTCTCTCTCTCTCTCTCTCTCTCTCTCTCTCTCTCTCCAGCCCCCTTCTCCATCTCTCTCTCTCTCTCTCTCTCTCTCTCTCTCTCTCTCTCTCTCTCTCTCTCTCTCTCTCTCTCTCTCCAGCCCCCTTCTCCATCTCTCTCTCTCTCTCTCTCTCTCCAGCCCCCTTCTCCATCTCTCTCTCTCTCTCTCTCTCTCTCTCTCTCCCGCCCCCTTCTCCATCTCTCTCTCTCTCTCTCTCTCTCTCTCTCTCTCTCTCTCTCTCTCTCTCTCTCTCTCTCTCTCTCGACAGCCCCCTTCTCCATCTCTCTTTCAATCTCTCTCTCTCTCTCTATCTCGCTCTCTCAATATTTCTCCAACTCTCTGTCAATCTGTCTCTCTGTCTCTACATCTCCTTCTTCTCTCTCTCTTTACCTCTGTCATTAGCACTACTTCTTTCTCAACACCAGACTACAGGAATCACGGATGTGTCTAGATGATATATTAGATCATTTTTGATCATCAGTCTTGGGAAAGAGTAGTGAAGTGTATTGATTATGGTAGCTGAAGTGTATTGATTATGGTAGCTGAAGGGTATTGTTTATGGTAGCTGAAGTGTATTGATTATGGTAGCTGAAGTGTATTGATTATGGTAGCTGAAATGTATTGATTATGGTAGCTGAAGGGTATTGTTTATGGTAGCTGAAGGGTATTGATTATGGTAGCTGAAGGGTATTGATTATGGTAGCTGAAGTGTATTGATTATGGTAGCTGAAGTGTATTGATTATGGTAGCTGAAGTGTATTGATTATGGTAGCTGAAGTGTATTGATTATGGTAGCTGAAATGTATTGATTATGGTAGCTGAAGTGTATTGATTATGGTAGCTGAAGTGTATTGATTATGGTAGCTGAAGTGTATTGATTATATTAGCTGAAGTGTATTGATTATGGTAGCTGAAGTGTATTGAGTATGGTAGTTGAAGTGTATTGGTTATAGTAGCTGAAGGGTATTGTTTATGGTAGCTGAAGTGTATTGATTATGGTAGCTGAAGTGTATTGATTATGGTAGCTGAAGTGTATTGATTATGGTAGCTGAAGTGTATTGATTATGGTAGCTGAAGTGTATTGGTTATAGTAGCTGAAGTGTATTGATTATGGTAGCTGAAGTGTATTGATTATGGTAGCTGAAGGGTATTGATTATGGAAGCTGAAGTGTATTGATTATGGTAGCTGAAGTGTATTGATTATGGTAGCTGAAGTGTATTGATTATGGTAGCTGAAGTGTATTGATTATGGTAGCTGAAGTGTATTGATTATAGTAGCTGAAGTGTATTGATTATGGTAGCTGAAATGTATTGATTATGGTAGCTGAAGGGTATTGTTTATGGTAGCTGAAGGGTATTGATTATGGTAGCTGAAGGGTATTGATTATGGTAGCTGAAGGGTATTGATTATGGTTGCTGAAGTGTATTGATTATGGTAGTTGAAGTGTATTGGTTATGGAAGCTGAAGTGTATTGATTATGGTAGCTGAAGTGTATTGATTATGGTAGCTGAAGTGTATTGATTATGGTAGCTGAAGTGTATTGATTATGGTAGCTGAAGTGTATTGATTATGGGAGCTGAAGGGTATTGATTATGGTAGCTGAAGTGTATTGATTATGGTAGCTGAAGTGTATTGATTATGGTAGCTGAAGTGTATTGATTATGGTAGCTGAAGTGTATTGATTATGATAGCTGAAGTGTATTGATTATGGTAGCTGAAGTTTATTGATTATGATAGCTGAAGTGTATTGATTATGGTAGCTGAAGTGTATTGATTATGGTAGCTGAAGGGTATTGTTTATGGTAGCTGAAGGGTATTGATTATGGTAGCTGAAGGGTATTGATTATGGTAGCTGAAGTGTATTGGAAGTGTATTGATTATGGTAGCTGAAGTGTATTGATTATGGTAGCTGAAGTGTATGGTAGCTGAAGTGTATTGATTATGGTAGCTGAAGTGTATTGATTATGGTAGCTGAAGTGTATTGATTATGGTAGCTGAAGTGTATTGATTATGGTAGCTGAAGTGTATTGGTTATAGTAGCTGAAGTGTATTGATTATGGTAGCTGAAGTGTATTGATTATGGTAGCTGAAGTGTATTGATTATGGTAGCTGAAGTGTATTGATTATGGTAGCTGAAGTGTATTGATTATGGTAGCTGAAGTGTATTGATTATGGTAGCTGAAGTGTATTGATTATGGTAGCTGAAGTGTATTGATTATGGTAGCTGAAGGGTATTGATTATGGTAGATGAAGTGTATTGATTATAGTAGCTGAAGTGTATTGATTATGGTAGCTGAAGTGTATTGATTATGGTAGCTGAAGTGTATTGATTATGGTAGCTGAAGGGTATTGATTATGGTAGCTGAAGTGTATTGATTATGGTAGCTGAAGTGTATTGATTATGGTAGCTGAAGGGTATTGATTATGGTAGCTGAAGTTTATTGATTATGATAGCTGAAGTTTATTGATTATGGTAGCTGAAGTTTATTGATTATGGTAGCTGAAGTGTATTGATTATGGTAGCTGAAGTGTATTGATTATGGTAGCTGAAGGGTATTGATTATAGTAGCTGAACTGTATTGATTATGGTAGCTGAAGTGTATTGATTATGGTAGCTGAAGTGTATTGATTATGGAAGCTGAAGTGTATTGATTATGGTTGCTGAAGGGTATTGTTTATGGTAGCTGAAGGGTATTGATTATGGTAGCTGAAGGGTATTGATTATGGTAGCTGAAGTGTATTGGTTATAGTAGCTGAAGTGTATTGATTATGGTAGCTGAAGTGTATTGATTATGGTAGCTGAAGTGTATTGGTTATAGTAGCTGAAGTGTATTGATTATGGTAGTTGAAGTGTATTGATTATGGTAGCTGAAGGGTATTGTTTATGGTAGCTGAAGTGTATTGATTATGGTAGTTGAAGTGTATTGATTATGGTAGCTGAAGTGTATTGATTATGGTAGCTGAAGGGTATTGATTATGGTAGCTGAAGTGTATTGATTATGGGAGCTGAAGTGTATTGATTATGGTAGCTGAAGTGTATTGATTATGGTCGCTGAAGTGTTTTGATTATGGTAGCTGAAGTTGGTCAATCACATTGATGAAAGTATTCTCCTGGTTCATTTATCAATGTTGTGTAGAAACTATTCTAAAATACTACTTCGGAATGGAATTTAGAATGTTTGTACTGCTTAGGAATGGAATTTAGAATGTTTGTACTGCTTAGGAATGTAATTTAGAATGTTTGTACTGCGTAGGAATGGAATTTAGAATGTTTGTACTGCGTAGGAATGGAATTTAGAATGTGTGTACTGCGTAGGAATGGAATTTAGAATGTTTGTACTGCGTAGGAATGGAATTTAGAATGTGTGTACTGCGTAGGAATGGAATTTAGAATGTGTGTACTGCGTAGGAATGGAATTTAGAATGTGTGTACTGCGTAGGAATGGAATTTAGAATGTTTGTACTGCGTAGGAATGGAATTTAGAATGTTTGTACTGCGTAGGAATGGAATTTAGAATGTGTGTACTGCGTAGGAATGGAATTTAGAATGTGTGTACTGCGTAGGAATGGAATTTAGAATGTTTGTACTGCGTAGGAATGGAATTTAGAATGTTTGTACTGCGTAGGAATGGAATTTAGAATATTTGTACTGCGTAGGAATGGAATTTAGAATATTTGTACTGCGTAGGAATAGAATTTAGAATGTGTGTACTGCGTAGGAATGGAATTTAGAATGTTTGTACTGCGTAGGAATGGAATTTAGAATGTTTGTACTGCGTAGGAATGGAATTTAGAATGTTTGTACTGCGTAGGAATGGAATTTAGAATGTTTGTACTGCGTAGGAATGGAATTTAGAATGTTTGTACTGCGTAGGAATGGAATTTAGAATGTTTGTACTGCGTAGGAATGGAATTTAGAATATGTGTACTGCGTAGGAATGGAATTTAGAATGTTTGTACTGTGTAGGAATGGAATTTAGAATGTGTGTACTGCGTAGGAATGGAATTTCGGAATGTTTGTACTGCATCGGAAAAGTGTCAGAAATTCCTAAGAGCGTCCGTCTCACACCGGTAGGAGATAACCGTTGATAAATACGGATTGTTCTAAGTCTCGGTGCTTGGGCACAACCTTGAGCATTTGCAATTCTGAAACACCCCTAATTTACCATATATGGTTAAAAAATAAAATATAACTTTAAAGCCTGTGGGGAATATACAACGACATACCATGAAATACAATGGTGCGAAATGAGACTGAAATTGTGGTGATATGGTAGTATCAGAAATTCAGAACAGACAAAAACTTTTTTATTTGGCTCAGTTGTGGCTTGGCCAGTTAGGGGCTTGAACAATGGCACATGTACTTCAAACCACCTGTACCATTGATAATGGCTGCATATCAATTGAAATACTTTCTATCGTTCAGAGCTGTGTTTTTCTCACTCCGTCCCTTATCGCACTGCTGCCAGAGACAGGATGTGTGTCGAGGTGAAGAAGAGAAAACAAACCGGGACTCCCTTTCAGGTTGTTAAGGATTGCCACTGGAGCTCAATTTCACCTTGCGATGCATCTATTCAACCACCTCCCGTTTAACTTCTCAAAGCATTGCCGGACAGAATTTAGCGGCTGTCTCTTCCCCTGTCTCGTTCTTTGTCACCCAGCTCCCCCAGCTGTTAACGACGATTACGTGCGGAGCGATTTATATCCGTGGGAAATAAATGTAAAGATACACATCTCCTTCTAACGTTTCTGCATTGTTGCGTCTGTAACGTTAAAGTTTTATTTTCCCTCTTTATGATGATGATGATCGGGACCTGTTCAATTAGTGATTTGTTTTCGAAACGTTAATCCTAATGTCATTTTTAAACGTTCAGAACCGGCCATCCATCCTCAACAGCTCCGTGTGCTGTTTGGCGTAAAGGCCCCACACTGCTGTTCTGCAGAATGAACGAGTCGTGCGTTCCACCTGGCCTCCACCACCACGTTCAGCAGCGTCTTTTCGCGCATCACGTTAATAGGAGTGGAAGCCTTTTCTGTTACGTTCCAATTCAGGACCCCATTGATGGTAAAGATACCTTTCTTTACTTCGAGGTGTTGTGTGATTGATGTGTGGAAATTGTACGCAACTGTTCGATTTGATAATGATTGCAACCAAAACATCAGCTCAGAGAGGGGTGTGGAATGCCAAGCTCCAGCTGAAAAGTGCTCGTTTGTAAAGGCCCGAGGGTGGATAGCACTTAGACGTGCATGTGTTTGCCTTTCTAAAGTAGGTCTTAAATCATCGTTAAAGATCCTGTAAGATCTGTTTTGGGAAACGATATCTGATGAGCCAATCTGTACTACTTTATGCAAAATAGTCCCACCCCGTCTCTAAAAACACACGTGTTTTCTCTCTGCTAAATGCAGCATGTGCCACATTTTCAAACAAGGTCAAGTCCATCTCTCATTCCATTTCCCATTATCTCAGTCTTGTATTTACACAATGGTTTCACTTTCACACGTACCTCTAGTTTAACAAAATACTTTAAATGGGTTATTATCATAACAAATGCACCGATGTAGTCAATCACAGTGATGAAGGTATTCTCCTGGTCTCTAGTGGGTTAATCACAGTGATGAAGGTATTCTCCTGGTCTCTAGTGGGTTAATCACAGTGATGAAGGTATTCTCCTGGTCTCTGGTGGGTTAATCACAGTGATGAAGGTATTCTCCTGGTCTCTAGTGGGTTAATCACAGTGATGAAGGTATTCTCCTGGTCTCTAGTGGGTTAATCACAGTGATGAAGGTATTCTCCTGGTCTCTAGTGGGTTAATCACAGTGATGAAGGTATTCTCCTGGTCTCTGGTGGGTTAATCACAGTGATGAAGGTATTCTCCTGGTCTCTGGTGGGTTAATCACAGTGATGAAGGTATTCTCCTGGTCTCTGGTGGGTTAATCACAGTGATGAAGGTATTCTCCTGGTCTCTGGTGGGTTAATCACAGTGATGAAGGTATTCTCCTGGTGGGTTAATCACAGTGATGAAGGTATTCTCCTGGTCTCTAGTGGGTTAATCACAGTGATGAAGGTATTCTCCTGGTCTCTAGTGGGTTAATCACAGTGATGAAGGTATTCTCCTGGTCTCTAGTGGGTTAATCACAGTGATGAAGGTATTCTCCTGGTCTCTGGTGGGTTAATCACAGTGATGAAGGTATTCTCCTGGTGGGTTAATCACAGTGATGAAGGTATTCTCCTGGTCTCTGGTGGGTTAATCACAGTGATGAAGGTATTCTCCTGGTGGGTTAATCACAGTGATGAAGGTATTCTCCTGGTGGGTTAATCACAGTGATGAAGGTATTCTCCTGGTGGGTTAATCACAGTGATGAAGGTATTCTCCTGGTCTCTGGTGGGTTAATCACAGTGATGAAGGTATTCTCCTGGTGGGTTAATCACAGTGATGAAGGTATTCTCCTGGTCTCTAGTGGGTTAATCACAGTGATGAAGGTATTCTCCTGGTGGGTTAATCACAGTGATGAAGGTATTCTCCTGGTCTCTGGTGGGTTAATCACAGTGATGAAGGTATTCTCCTGGTCTCTGGTGGGTTAATCACAGTGATGAAGGTATTCTCCTGGTCTCTGGTGGGTTAATCACAGTGATGAAGGTATTCTCCTGGTCTCTGGTGGGTTAATCATTGTGATGAAGGTATTCTCCTGGTGGGTTAATCACAGTGATGAAGGTATTCTCCTGGTGGGTTAATCACAGTGATGAAGGTATTCTCCTGGTGGGTTAATCACAGTGATGAAGGTATTCTCCTGGTCTCTAGTGGGTTAATCACAGTGATGAAGGTATTCTCCTGGTCTCTGGTGGGTTAATCACAGTGATGAAGGAATTCTCCTGGTCTCTGGTGGGTTAATCACAGTGATGAAGGTATTCTCCTGGTCTCTAGTGGGTTAATCGCAGTGATGAAGGTATTCTCCTGGTCTCTGGTGGGTTAATCACAGTGATGAAGGTATTCTCCTGGTGGGTTAATCACAGTGATGAAGGTATTCTCCTGGTCTCTAGTGGGTTAATCACAGTGATGAAGGTATTCTCCTGGTCTCTGGTGGGTTAATCACAGTGATGAAGGAATTCTCCTGGTGGGTTAATCACAGTGATGAAGGTATTCTCCTGGTCTCTAGTGGGTTAATCACAGTGATGAAGATATTCTCCTGGTCTCTAGTGGGTTAATCACAGTGATGAAGATATTCTCCTGGTCTCTGGTGGGTTAATCACAGTGATGAAGGTATTCTCCTGGTCTCTGGTGGGTTAATCACAGTGATGAAGGAATTCTCCTGGTGGGTTAATCACAGTGATGAAGGTATTCTCCTGGTCTCTAGTGGGTTAATCACAGTGATGAAGGTATTCTCCTGGTCTCTGGTGGGTTAATCACAGTGATGAAGGTATTCTCCTGGTCTCTGGTGGGTTAATCACAGTGATGAAGGTATTCTCCTGGTCTCTGGTGGGTTAATCACAGTGATGAAGGTATTCTCCTGGTCTCTAGTGGGTTAATCACAGTGATGAAGGTATTCTCCTGGTCTCTAGTGGGTTAATCACAGTGATGAAGGTATTCTCCCGGTGGGTTAATCACATTGATGAAGGTATTCTCCTGGTCTCTGGTGGGTTAATCACAGTGATGAAGGTATTCTCCTGGTCTCTGGTGGGTTAATCACAGTGATGAATGTATTCTCCTGGTCTCTAGTGGGTTAATCACAGTGATGAAGGTATTCTCCTGGTCTCTAGTGGGTTAATCACAGTGATGAAGGTATTCTCCTGGTCTCTGGTGGGTTAATCACAGTGATGAAGGTATTCTCCTGGTGGGTTAATCACAGTGATGAATGTATTCTCCTGGTCTCTAGTGGATTAATCACAGTGATGAAGGTATTCTTAACCTACATTACTTGAGAAAGTTACTGAAACAGTCATGTCTCGAGTGGGTTAATCACAGTGATCAGCCTTAGCTGATTTGGTTTCGGGTGCCGAGATTAAGGGGTGAAACGGCGTCACGGAAACAGAACCGAAAACTGTAAAATAACAAAATTATTTGAGGAACAGAACCCGAACACGAAACTGATCTATACTGTTCTGGAACAGAACCGTTATTTTTAAAACGCTTGGGAACCGGTTAAAAAAGTTTTATTTTTATTTTTTATTTTTACATATAATCAGAACAAAGCCCTCCCTCTGTAACTCAGTGTCTGCCTGCTGGAAATATCTCCCAGTGTGGTTGTGTAGGCTACCTATGTAATGCGGTCAAGGAGAGGGACCGACTTCGGCGGAGGTCGTGACAACCTACCCCTCTCCTTCTGAAGAATAGCTTACTGTAGGCTACTGACGACGTCACAAGCATGATTCAGAAATTAGGGAGAGATGTTTAATTATACTGAACAAAAAATATAAACGCTACATGCAAAAAAATGTCAAAGATTTTGCTGTGTTACAGTTCATATAAGGAAATCACTCAATTTAAATAAATTCATTAGGACCTAATCTATGGATTTCACTTGACTGGGCAGGGGCACAGCCACTGGGGAGCCAGGCCCAGCCAATGACCCAGCCAATCCCCACAAATTCTCTAAATGATGTTGGAGGCGGCTTATGGTAGAGAAATAAACGTTACATTTTCTGGCAACAGCTTTGGTGGACATACCTACAGTCAGGAAGCCAATTTCACCCTCCCTCAAAACTGGAAACATCTGTGGCATTGTGTTGTGTGACAAAACTGCACATTTTAGGGTGACCTTTTCTTCTCCCCAGCACAAGGTGCACCTGCGTAATTAATGATCATGCTGTTTAATCAGCTTCTTGATATGTCACAGCTGTCAGGTGAATGGATTATCTCGTCAAAGGAGAAACGCTCACGAAGAAGGATCAAAACAAATTCATTCACCAAATTTCAGAGATGTTTAATTTCAGCTCAACACTTTACATGTTACGTTTATATATATTTTTTCCAGTGTAGAAATAAAGATAGAATGGATTGACTTTTTCAATGCTAGTTCAGGATCGCGTTTCACATTGGATTTATTAACTACAAAAAAGGTAAGATATGTTTTTATTTTTTTATTATTGTGCTGCTTTGCACATACACGATTGTTAGCTAGCTAGCGTATGCTCTGGTCCGACGTTAAACCAACTCATTGTTAGCTAGCTAGCGTATGCTCTGGTCCGACGTTAAACCAACTCATTGTTAGCTAGCTAGCGTATGCTCTGGTCCGACGTTAAACCAACTCATTGTTAGCTAGCTAGCGTATGCTCTGGTCCGACGTTAAACCAACTCTGGAGTAAAAAAATATTCAATGTCCTCCCTTGTTGTAATTCATTGGGTGTAATTCAGAAATGCCCAGCACTTCAAGGCAAGCTTTCCCCCCCATCCTTCTCACTCTTTCAGTTGCACCTCGCGCTCTACACTGTGACTGACAGCACATTTTGTGTTTATCTTTCATTACGATTAAACCATGCTGTTAACGTGGGGAAAAAAAATAAAATTGGTTGTTTATTAACAACTTTCCTATACAGAGGCTTTCCCGCTCCACACTGATTGGTGAATTCATTTAATGTTTTTAATGTTAGGCTAAATGTAAACAAAATACACATATTTCAGAGGTTTAAAAAGGAACCGAAAGGAATGATATAAACAATTTCTGTTTCTGAAATTAAAGAGATGACTGAAATAGAGATGGAGACAAAAGTTGCTGATTGCAATATGACAACACTCTCGTGGGAACAGTGACCTCGCGGTTGAACTCTTTTCTCAGTTTGTCTTCTCACTTCAGGATTCATAGTGATATTAATAGATATGACTCCATCTATCTCTGACAGTGTTGTCACGTTATCACAACCCAGGCTGATCTGATCAAGGCTGGGTTGTGTGTGTGTGTGTGTGAGGAGTGTTTATTTAGCTGGTGTGTGACAGGGTAACGGGCGTGGTTTGAAGCAGTGCTGTAGTTTAGACACTGTGTGCGGTGGCCTTCGTTGTTTTTACACATGGAGCGCTGTCTCTGGGACGCCTTTCATTAAATCAAATCAAATGTATTTATATAACCCTTCGTACATCCGCTGATATCTCAAAGTGCTGTACAGAAACCCAACCTAAAACCCCAAACAGCAAGCAATGCAGGTGTAGAAGCACGGTGGCTAGGAAAAACTACCGTAGAAAGGCCTGAACCTAGGAAGAAACCTAGAGAGGAACCAGGAGAGTCAGATCCCCAGATTAGAGAGTCAGTATGTCTCTCTCTCACTCACTCACTCACTCACTCACTCACTCACTCACTCACTCACTCACTCACTCACTCATTCACTCACTCACTCACTCACTCACTCACTCACTCTCTTTCCACAGCAGTGATGATGAGTACTGCTGAAGTATTTCTTATGCTCATCTGGCTCTCTCATGTTCTATGAGAGAATGTAGGCTTCATAACACAAGGCTAGCACAAGGCTAGCACAAGGCTACTTCTCTCATGTTCTGTGAGAGAATGTAGGCTTCATAGCACAAGGATAGCACAAGGCTAGCACAAGGCTACTTCTCTCATGTTCTGTGAGAGAATGTAGGCTTCATAACACAAGGCTAGCACAAGGCTAGCACAAGGCTACTTCTCTCATGTTCTGTGAGAGAATGTAGGCTTCATAGCACAAGGCTAGCACAAGGCTAGCACAAGGCTACTTCTCTCATGTTCTGTGAGAGAATGTAGACTTCATAACACAAGGCTAGCACAAGGCTAGCACAAGGCTACTTCTCTCATGTTCTGTGAGAGAATGTAGGCTTCATAACACAAGGCTAGCACAAGGCTAGCACAAGGCTACTTCTCTCATGTTCTGTGAGAGAATGTAGGCTTCATAGCACAAGGCTAGCACAAGGCAAGCACAAGGCTACTTCTCTCATGTTCTGTGAGAGAATGTAGGCTTCATAGCACAAGGCTAGCACAAGGCTAGCACAAGGCTACTTCTCTCATGTTCTGTGAGAGAATGTAGGCTTCATAGCACAAGGCTAGCACAAGGCAAGCACAAGGCTACTTCTCTCATGTTCTGTGAGAGAATGTAGGCTTCATAACACAAGGCTAGCACAAGGCTAGCACAAGGCTAGCACAAGGCTACTTCTCTCATGTTCTGTGAGAGAATGTAGGCTTCATAGCACAAGGCTAGCACAAGGCTAGCACAAGGCTACTTCTCTCATGTTCTGTGAGAGAATGTAGGCTTCATAACACAAGGCTAGCACAAGGCTAGCACAAGGCTACTTCTCTCATGTTCTGTGAGAGAATGTAGGCTTCATAACACAAGGCTAGCACAAGGCTAGCACAAGGCTACTTCTCTCATGTTCTGTGAGAGAATGTAGGCTTCATAACACAAGGCTAGCACAAGGCTACTTCTCTCATGTTCTGTGAGAGAATGTAGACTTCATAACACAAGGCTAGCACAAGGCTAGCACAAGGCTACTTCTCTCATGTTCTGTGAGAGAATGTAAGCTTCATAGCACAAGGCTAGCACAAGGCAAGCACAAGGATACTTCTCGCTTGTTATAAAGTGAATAGCGGATGTCCATAAAGTTGGAGGCACCCATGCGCTTACCATATTGTACATTGCTCTCCATGACTATTTTGCATGGTCGTTAGCCAGTATACATTATCCCAATTTCATCTTTATACACGTTAGAACAGAACTTGGCCGGTGTTTTTCATTTGTAGGGTCATAGTCCTGATATGGGTTGTGATGACAGAGCTTAATATGAAATGTTTGCTGCTCTGAGGCAGTGGGGTGTAATTTACACTGTGTCAACATGTATGACATTATACCAGTTATATGGCTGTCTGCTCAGGGATCCATATTAAACCCCAGGAAGAGTAGCTGCTGCTTTGGCAGGAACTAATGGGGATCCACAATAAACCCCAGTAAGAGTAGCTGCTGCCTTGGTAGGAACTAATGGGGATCCACAATAAACCCCAGTAAGAGTAGCTGCTGCCTTGGTAGGAACTAATGGGGATCCACAATAAACCCCAGTAAGAGTAGCTGCTGCCTTGGTAGGAACTAATGGGGATCCACAATAAACCCCAGTAAGAGTAGCTGCTGCCTTGGCAGGAACTAATGTGGATCCACAATAAACCCCAGGAAGAGTAGCTGCTGCCTTGGCAGGAACTAATGGGGATCCATAATAAACCCCAGGAAGAGTAGCTGCTGCCTTGGCAGGAACTAATGGGGATCCATAATAAACCCCAGGAAGAGTTGCTGCTGTCTTGGCAGGAACTAATGGGGATCCATATTAAACCCCAGGAAGAGTAGCTGCTGCTTTGGCAGGAACTAATGGGGATCCATAATAAACCCCAGGAAGAGTAGCTGCTGCCTTGACAGGAACTAATGGGGATCCATAATAAACCCCAGGAAGAGTAGCTGCTGCTTTGGCAGGAACTAATGGGGATCCATAATAAACCCCAGGAAGAGTAGCTGCTGCCTTGACAGGAACTAATGGGGATCCATAATAAATACAAATAGGAAATATATCCGGATGACAATGAGATGAAAATGTAAAATGCTCATAAAATCAACAGTTATGTTTGTATTCAATCAGGTGATCTGGTGTGTCGTCAACCTTTGTTCTAATACTTTTTCCATTATCTCAAAACTGTTCCCTTTCAATTTCTACCATTACGTAAGCATATGCATTTCATAGTTTTCCTGTGTGAAACATTTCAATTCAGCCCTATCCATATAGACCAATTCAGCCCAGTCTATATAAACCAATTCAGCCCTATCTATATAGACCAATTCAGCCCTATCTATATAGACCTATTCAGCCCAGTCTATATAGACCAATTCAGCCCTATCTATATAGACCAATTCAGCCCTATCTATATAGACCTATTCAGCTCTATCTATATAGACCAATTCAGCCCTATCTATATAGACCAATTCAGCCCTATCCACATAGACCAATTCAGCCCTATCTACAGTGGGGCAAAAAAAGTATTTAGTCAGCCACAATTGTGCAAGTTCTCCCACTTAAAAAGACGAGAGAGGCCTGTAATTTTCATCATAGGTCCACTTCAACTATGACAGACAAAATTTGAAAAAAAAGAATCCAGAAAATCACATTGTAGGATATTTAATGAATTTATTTGCAAATTATGGTGGGAAATAAGTATTTGTCAATAACCAAAGTTTATCCTTTTTCAAGGGTTCACATGTGAAGTACTGAACAACCAAAGATTTCAAGACTCAGACAGGTTTACACTACGCGTGTGTTGTGAATTTAATCTGGAGTGCCAGAATGAGCTCTGGACATTCGTAAAGTCAGAGTGTTGTCAGATTGTCCATTCGTAAAGTCAGAGCGATGCGTTCTCGGAGCGTTCAGAGTGCACACTGGACGTTCTTGCCGAGACGTAGGGTTGACCTAACAATAGCTACTTCCAGACACAAATGAGAGATCACCTCACTCTGACCATTTCACTCACCTTAGCAGAGCTGGTTAGGCTGTTTTCATGTTATCCAGAGTGTTGGTGACTGAAACTGTGCTGCTGGCAACGATTTAATTACTTTTTTTTTTTACCAACGTTTACTGACACCGGTCATGTTGAGCGTTTGTGATTTTGGGAGTTTTTTCTGCGCTCTGGCACACTCAGATGAGAGTACTCTGAAATCTCAGTAGATGGTCAGAGCCAATTTACCAGCTACAACCCATGAACAGTTGTCGCAGTGAAATCACGAATGGTTACTTGCATAGTGGAGTCTTTTGTTTAGACATGTAGCTAGCTAAATAAATAATGAACGTCATGTAATGGTGTCCTGCTAGCTAGCTAAACAATGAAGCATTGTCACAACTCATAACATTACTACCCTGCATGAATCTGCAGGTAGCTAACCAACCAGGTTCAACGTTAGCTAAGTGATGTCAGGCTATAACTAGCAAAGAACATGGCTCTGAGATATGAATAATATTACTACACCGATCTTACACGTAACATTAGCTACCTAACGTAGCCAGCTAAAGTTAGCTAGCTAGCTGATAGTATGCTTTAACTTGAATTAAACAACTTTCTGACAAAATTAGAAACGTGTAATATCTGAAAATGTAGCGTGGCTAGACATCGGTGGACGGTTCTCCTTCTCTGTCATGGAGGCCATGGTTGCCTTTAGTTTGAAGATGTAATCCAGAGACATGGTTGCCTTTAGTTTGAAGATGTAATCCAGAGACAGGTGTTTATACAACAGCCTTCTGTGTGTTCTCTTTTTATCTCTCTAGTAATATTTGCAATCAAACGCCAGAATTTTTTCAATCTTACATTTACATTTAAGTCATTTAGCAGACGCTCACCTATCATACTCTAATTCCACAGGAAATTTAAAACAATTGCTTTTTGCAGGTCTACTACGTGATGTCGTTCAAAAAAAGCTGCTTTTAGAAAGAATTACTACAAATACTGACCAGCTCATCTTATAGACAGAAGCGTGCTACATGGCAGACCAATCTCAACTCATCTCTCTGTAATTTTATCCGTATTTACAGATGGTATACAAGTTTGATATTAAGGCACATGAAAGTTCACATGTTCCGGAAGGCATTCATTATCTCAGCCAATCAGGATTACTTAGACATACTGACCAGCTCAAATAGACAGTTTAGCGTCCTATATGTCAGACCAACCCATCTCTCAGCATGTCCAACCCACTCATTATCTCAGCCAATCAGGATTACTTAGACATACTGACCAGCTCAAATAGACAGTTAGCGTCCTATATGTCAGACCAACCCATCTCTCAGCATGTCCAACCCACTCATTATCTCAGCCAATCAGGATTACTTAGACATACTGACCAGCTCAAATAGACAGTTAGCGTCCTATATGTCAGACCAACCCATCTCTCAGCATGTCCAACCCACTCATTATCTCAGCCAATCAGGATTACTTAGACATACTGACCAGCTCAAATAGACAGTTAGAGTCCTATATGTCAGACCAACCCATCTCTCAGCATGTCCAACCCACTCATTATCTCAGCCAATCAGGATTACTTAGACATACTGACCAGCTCAAATAGACAGTTAGAGTCCTATATGTCAGACCAACCCATCTCTCAGCATGTCCAACCCACTCATTATCTCAGCCAATCAGGATTACTTAGACATACTGACCAGCTCAAATAGACAGTTAGCGTCCTATATGTCAGACCAACCCATCTCTCAGCATGTCCAACCCACTCATTATCTCAGCCAATCAGGATTACTTAGACATACTGACCAGCTCAAATAGACAGTTAGAGTCCTATATGTCAGACCAACCCATCTCTCAGCATGTCCAACCCACTCATTATCTCAGCCAATCAGGATTACTTAGACATACTGACCAGCTCAAATAGACAGTTAGCGTCCTATATGTCAGACCAACCCATCTCTCAGCATGTCCAACCCACTCATTATCTCAGCCAATCATGGCTAGCGGGAAGGTTGCTGGCTTTTTATCTTTGGCTCAACCAACTAGGCTCGTAATTTAACATTTTATTTGTATTTACAGATGCCATACATGTTTGTTATTGAGACACATGGAAGTTCACATGTTCCAGAAGGCATTTCTGCCGAAAAACACATTAAGATGAAAAAAGTTTACTTTCAAACGTCTCTCCTGTGAAGTAGTGACGCGCGACATACGCCTAGTTTCCTGAATTTAGTTTTATTCATTCAATGTCAACAGATCCATACCAGAAGTCCATATGTGGTAGTATTTATTGTAATTTATTGTAAAACACTCAGCCTGTTTCCACATGCTCAGGGCTCTAGGTCTGTGGTCCTTTTCGGTCATAGTAGCTGTTTGTCTAGGAAGAAATTCCATGATTCTGAGAGTCTCAATTGTTCACTTTAACATGTTTTGGCCAAACAAAAAGCAAAGATTGCAAACTCTTTGCACAAGCATGACATTTAACCGTTTCCACTGAAACAAATATGTGACTAAAACACATTGACTTGAAGAACAGTGCAGATGCAAAGTTTGGTAACAGAATGACTGCACCAACAGCACCAACTGCACCAACGACACCAACTGCACCAACTGCACCAACAGCACCAACTGCACCAACGGCACCAACGGCACCAACTGCACCAACTGCACCAACGGCACCAACGGCACCAACTGCACCAACGGCACCAACTGCACCAACTGCACCAACAGCACCAACTGCACCAACGGCACCAACGGCACCAACTGCACCAACTGCACCAACGACACCAACTGCACCAACGGCACCAACGGCACCAACTGCACCAACTGCACCAACGGCACCAACGGCACCAACTGCACCAACTGCACCAACAGCACCAACTGCACCAACGGCACCAACGGCACCAACCGCACCAACTGCACCAACGGCACCAACGGCACCAACGGCACCAACGACACCAACTGCACCAACTGCACCAACGGCACCAACGGCACCAACGACACCAACTGCACCAACTGCACCAACGGCACCAACGGCACCAACTGCACCAACGGCACCAACGGCACCAACGGCACCAACCGCACCAACGGCACCAACCATACCAACGGCACCAACCGCACCAACCGCACCAACCATACCAACCGCACCAACCGCACCAACGACACCAACTGCACCAACGGCACCAACGACACCAACTGCACCAACTGCACCAACGGCACCAACGGCACCAACCGCACCAACGGCACCAACCATACCAACGGCACCAACCGCACCAACCGCACCAACCGCACCAACCGCACCAACCATACCAACCGCACCAACCGCACCAACCGCACCAACCATACCAACCGCACCAACCGCACCAACCATACCAACCGCACCAACCATACCAACGGCACCAACCGCACCAACCGCACCAACCGCACCAACCGCACCAACCGCACCAACGGCACCAACGGCACCAACGGCACCAAACTCACCAACGGCACCAACGGCACCAACCGCACCAACGGCACCAACGGCACCAACGGCACCAACGGCACCAACCGCACCAACGGCACCAACGACACCAACGGCACCAACGACACCAACTGCACCAACTGCACCAACCGCACCAACCGCACCAACGGCACCAACAGCACCAACGGCACCAACCGCACCAACGGCACCAACCGCACCAACCGCACCAACGGTCATGGTACTATGGGGGTTGACAATACATCCTTCTTCATCTCTCTCTACCCTCATATTTCACTTGATTTACAGTATCTTGTTTTTATGTATCACCAAATAGATATACACTGAGTGGACAAAACAATAAGAACACCTTGTCTTTCCATGACACCTTGTCTTTCCATGACATGAATCCAGGTGAAATCTATGATCCCTTATTAATGTCACTTGTTAAATCCACTTGTTAAACCCAATTCTATCAGTGTACATGAAGGGGAGGAGTCAGGTTCCAAAATTATTTTTAAGCCTTGAGACAATTGAGACATGGGATTGTGTATGTGTGCCATGCAGAGGGTGAATTGGCAAGACAACATGTATAAGTACCTTTGAATGGGGTATGGTAGTAGAACTGCGACGCTACTTGGTTTTTTCACCCTCAACAGTTTCCTGTGTGTATCAAGAACGGTCCACCACCCAAAGGACATCCAGCCAACTTGACGCCAGTGTGGGAAGCCTTGGAGTCGACACGGGCCAGTATCCCTGTGGAACGCTTTAGACACCTTGTAGAGTCAACATGGACCAGTATCCCGGTGGAACGCTTTAGACACCTTGTAGAGTCAACATGGACCAGCATCCCTGTGGAACGCTTTCAACACCTTGTAGAGTCAACATGGACCAGCATCCCTGGAGTCAACATGGACCAGCATCCCTGTGGAACGCTTCTCAACACCCTGTAGACCCTGTAGAGCCCATGTCCCCGACGACTTGAGGCTGTCCTGAGAGTTTTAAAAACTCAATATTAGGAATGTGTTCTGATAGTTTTTTTTTTAACTTTAGAGGAATATTCAGCCTGCTCCATACAACAACAAGTAGGACCGATATACCTTTAGAGAGACATGCTGTTACTGGTTAGTTCCACCCGTCCCCAGGATGTCCTGATTTACTAGGATCAGAGTTGTTCCAATGTTTCTGTTGTTGTGGGTTCGAGAGCCGAAACATTCCTCAGATATCAGGTGACCCCCCCCCCCACCCCTCTTTGATTCTCTCTGAGTTGTGGGGGTCCAGGGGAGGAGGGTAGCGCTCCTTTGTCTGGGCGCTTCAGACCTGAATGACTCCTGTTCATGGGGCTTGCGTCACAAATGGCTCCCTATTCACTAAACAGTGCACTATTTATGACCAGAGCCCTCTACAGGGCGCAGGCAGTGACTCATATCCCGATTGTGGCCTCTGCGGCGTCAAGCTCACTTTTACGTGGACACAGGATGTCATATATAGTTCTATAACAAAGATGGATTCCTCCGGTTCCTTTCTTCTCTTTCTCCAGGGGTCAGGGGTCAGGGGGCTCACATCTGTCCCTGTGCTCCCTTCTCCTTCATCCCCTTCTCTGTCCTCCTCCTCCTCCTTTCTGTCAGTCCTTCACCTCAACTTTTCCTGCCACCCTCTCCCTCCCCCTCCACTAGGCTAACCTCCGTCCCCCTCCTCCCAACTCCATCCTTTCTGTCAGTCCTTCACCTCAACCTCTCCTGCCACCCTCTCCAACACTCTCCACTAGGCTAACCTCCCTCCCCCTCCTCCCAACTCCATCCTTTCTGTCAGTCCTTCACCTCAACCTCTCCTGCCACCCTCTCCCTCCCCCTCCACTAGGCTAACCTCCCTCCTCCTCCACTAGGCTAACCTCCCTCCCCCTCCACTAGGCTAACCTCCCTCCCCCTCCACTAGGCTAACCTCCCTCCCCCTCCACTAGGCTAGCCTCCCTCCCCCTCCACTAGGCTAACCTCCCTCCCCCTCCACTAGGCTAACCTCCCTCCCCCTCCACTAGGCTAACCTCCCTCCCCCTCCACTAGGCTAACCTCCCTCCCCCTCCACTAGGCTAACCTCCCTCCCCCTCCACTAGGCTAACCTCCCTCCCCCTCCTCCCAACTCCATCCTTTCTCCATCTCCAACATGCCATTTAAAAAGTGTACGTATATTAGACCTTTATTTAACTAGGCAAGTCAGTTAAGAACAAATTCTTATTTTCAATGACGGCCTAGGAACAGTGGGTTAACTGCCTTGTTCAGGGGCAGAACAACAGATGTTTACCTTGTCAGCTCAGGGATTCGACCTTGCAACCTTTCGGTTACAAGTCCAACGTGCATAATGTCATAGAGCTCTGTTGAGTACTCCACTAGGCTACCTGCAGCCATTATCCTCCTCACCCTCATTCTCCACCTTCCAACCCTTCTCTCATCCTCCCTGCCATTCCTCCTCCACCCTCTACCGCCGCCCTCCCATCCTCCGTCCAGGGTTTCAGGAATCCTTGTCTCACTAGGTAACAGGAGTGTGACACAGAACCCAGGCAGAATGTCCAACCAACACTCTCTTAGAGCCGTCTCAGTGTTCCGGAACGCTCCCTTAACATTCCAGAGGGAAGTGGGACAGAACACTCATGTGTGTGAAACATCCATATTTTTCCACCTCTTTTGTTTTCTGTCTCTTTTGTCCTCTTCCTGTACCACTGCTTTCTGTTTGTGTGTCCATTCCACATGAACCTGGGTGTTGTTGTTTTGGTTCTCCACATACCTGCTGCCTCCACTCTACCCCTTCCTCCCCTGATGTCAGAGGTCTTTATGGTTCTCTACCTTCTTCCCTGATGTCAGAGGTCTTTATGAGGTCTCTACCTTCCTCCCTGATGTCAGAGGTCTTTATGAGGTCTCTACCTTCCTCCCTGATCTCAGAGGTCTTTATGGTTCTCTACCTTCCCCCTGATTCTGGAGTTCCTTATGGGGTCTCTACCTTCCTCCCTGATCTCAGAGGTCTTTATGAGGTCTCTACCTTCCTCCCTGATGTCAGAGGACTTTATGGGGTCTCTACCTTCCTCTCCTGATCTCAGAGGACTTTATGGTTCTCTACCTTCCTCCCTGATCTCAGAGGTCTTTATGGGGTCTCTACCTTCCTCCCTGATCTCAGAGGTCTTTATGGGGTCTCTACCTTCCTCTCCTGATCTCAGAGGTCTTTATGGGGTCTCTACCTTCCTCCATGATCTCAGAGGTCTTTATGGGGTCTCTACCTTCCTCCCTGATCTCAGAGGTCTTTATGAGGTCTCTACCTTCCTCCCCTGATGTCAGAGGTCTTTATGGTTCTCTACCTTCCTCCCTGATCTCAGAGGACTTTATGGTTCTCTACCTTCCTCCCTGATCTCAGAGGACTTTATGGGGTCTCTACCTTCCTCCCCTGATCTCAGAGGTCTTTATGAGGTCTCTACCTTCCTCTCCTGATCTCAGAGGTCTTTATGGGGTCTCTACCTTCCTCTCCTGATCTCAGAGGACTTTATGGGGTCTCTACCTTCCTCCCTGATGTCAGAGGTCTTTATGGGGTCTCTACCTTCCTCCCTGATCTCAGAGGTCTTTATGAAGTCTCTACTTTCCTCCCCTGATCTCAGAGGTCTTTATGAGGTCTCTACCTTCCCCCCTGATTCTAGAGGTATTCTACCTTCCCTCTCTCGCTATCTGTCCCTCTCAGTACACGGTCCTTAGCCCCATACCCTCTCCCCCAGAGAGAGAGAGAGAGAGAGAGAGAGAGAGAGAGAGAGAGACTCTTGTCTGGGTGTTGGATCGTTGTGTTGTTACTGCTAGGATGGGTTTTAGGCAGAGTTTCTCATTAAATTCTCATAAAAAAATTGGAATAAGGGAGATATATAAACGCACACATTACAGAAGTTCTCTGTTTAACTTCACAGTGGCTCTGGGCAGGTCCCAAACGGCACCTTATTCCCTATATAGTGCACTACTTTTGCCTAGAGCCCTATTTGGGCTAAGAAGCCGTTTGGGATACAGCCCTCTCCCCCCTGTGTGGAGGCATAGGTCTTCTAAAAAGAAGATTTTCCTCAGACACATTGTGATACTTTCCCTGCCCACTTCAAAGTCTCCTATCTGGTCTGAGGCCAGGTTTGAGAAGGTTTGGGACCGCATGAAAGAGCTTCAGACGGTAGAACGGAATCTGAACTGTGAACGAGGACAGAGTCTATCCGGCATCCCAAATGGTAATCTAGTCCCTACGTAGTGCACTACTTTTGCCCAGAGCCCTATAGGTCCGACATTGAGGAGCAGGAGACACCTGTCTGAACCATTAGATAGGTCTGACTAACATAACCTAACATCCTCCCTGAGTGTGTGTGTGCGTGTGTGTATGTGTGTGTACTACTCTGTCCACCAGCTGTCTAACCCATCCCTCCACCACCTCCATTCTATCACTCAGCTAGAGGTTAGAGGTTAGTCCCACATCACATCACAGAGAAGAGGAGAACGAGGACAAATAATGGATCACAGGCAGAACCATCTGGCAAAAATATATACCTCTATACCATTATGACTGGAGAGGTCTGAAGGAGATGTAGAAGAGGAGAGTATGGAGGGAGAGGGGGTGTGGAGGGAGAGGGGGTGTATGGGAGAGAGAAGGGGAATGGGGGAGAGAGAGAGAGGGGGGGTGTGGAGGGAGATAAGGGGAATGGGGGAGAGAGAGAGAGAGAGAGAGGGGGTGTGGAGGGAGAGAAGGGGAATGGGGGAGAGAGAGAGAGAGAGAGAGGGGGGGTGGAGGGAGAGAGAGAGGGAGTAGGGGAGAGAGAAGGGGGATGGGGGAGAGAGAGAGAGAGAGAGAGGGGGTGTATGGGAGAGAGAAGGGGAATGGGAGAGAGAGAGAGAGAGAGAGAGAGGGGGTGTGGAGGGAGAGAGAGAGGGTGTATGGGAGAGAGAAGGGGAATGGGGGAGAGAGAGAGAGAGAGAGAGGGGGTGTGGAGGGAGAGAGAGAGGGTGTATGGGAGAGAGAAGGGGAATGGGGGGAGAGAGAGAGAGAGAGAGAGAGAGGGGGTGGGGGAGAGAGAGAGAGAGAGAGAGAGAGGGGTGTGGAGGGAGAGAGAGAGAGAGAGAGGGGGTGTGGAGGGAGAGAGAGAGGGGTGTGGAGGGAGAGGGGTGTATGGAGGGAGAGGGGGTGTATGGGAGAGAGAAGGGGAATGGGGGAGAGAGAGAGAGAGGGGGTGTGGAGGGAGAGAGAGAGGGTGTATGGGGTGGGGGTATGTTGGAGAGAGGGTGTATGGGGGGAGGGTGTATGTTGGAGAGAGGGTGTATGGGGGAGTGAGGCATTTCTGCCAAAAAAACACATTTAGATAAAAATAAAATAAAAAGTTTACTTTCAAACGTCTCTCCTGTGAAGTAGTGACGCGCAACATACGTCTAGTATGTTAGCTTTATTCTCTCTCTCTCTCTCTCTCTCTCTCTCTCTCTCTCTCTCTCTCTCTCTCTCTCTCTCTCTCTCTCTCTCTCTCTCTCTCTCTCTCTCTCTCTCTCAATTCAATTCAAGGGCTTTATTGGGTTATGGGTATTGGGAAACATGTGTTAACATTGCCAAAGCAAGTGGGGTAGACAACATACAAAGTGAATATATAAAGTGAAAAACAAAAAAAATTAACAGTAAACATTACACATACAACAGTTTCAAAACAGTAAAGACATTACAAATGTCATATTATATATATATATATATATATATATATATATATATACATATATATACACATATATATATATATATATATACACACATATATATATATATATATATATATACACAATGTACAAATAGTTAAAGGACACAAGATAAAATAAATAAGCATAAATATGGGTTGTATTTACAATGGTGTTTGTTCTTCACTGGTTGCCCTTTTCTCGTGGCAACAGGTCACAAATCTTGCTGCTGTGATGGCACACTGTGGAATTTCACCCTGTAGATATGGGAGTTTTTCAAAATTGGATATGTTTTCGAATTCTTTGTGGATCTGTGTGATCTGGGGGAAATATGTCTCTCTAATATGGTCATACATTGGGCAGGAGGTTAGGAAGTGCAGCTCAGTTTCCACCTCATTTTGTGGGCAGTGAGCACATAGCCTGTCTTCTCTTGAGAGCCATGTCTGCCTACGGCGGCCTTTCTCAATATCTCTCTCTCTCTCTCTCTCTCTCTCTCTCTCTCTCTCTCTCTCTCTCTCTCTCTCTCTCTTCCCTCTCTTTCTCTTCAAATCATTTCTCTCTATAAGTCACTATGCGATAAGAAAAAGTGATTTGTTTCTTAAATTGTGCTGATCCTGAATTTTCCCCTCGAGAGCCAATTAAGGCTCTGAATAGTGTTTACCTCTTGGGTCTGATGTTGTCTGTGTGGTCTGAGGAAGGGAACTGAGGTCTCCCTGGTCATCTGATTGGCTCTCTGAGGTCTCCCCGGTCATCTGATTGGGTCCCAGAGATGGTCAGTTGATCTGATTGGCTCTCTGAGGTCTCCCCGGTCATCTGATTGGCTCTCTGAGGTCTCCCCGGTCATCTGATTGGGTCTCAGAGGTGGTCAGTTGATCTGATTGGCTCTCTGAGGTCTCCCCGGTCATCTGATTGGGTCTCAGAGGTGGTCAGTTGATCTGATTGGCTCTCTGAGGTCTCCCTGGCCATCTGATTGAGTCTCTTGGGCAAAGGATTCTCTCTAATGGCCAGGTCTACTGCTACTCCCAGTCCCTGCTAATGGGCACTATGTTGGAGGTATTGTTTCTCCTGTCCTACTGCTACTCCCAGTCCCTGCTAATGGGCCCTATGTTGGAGGTATTGTTTCTCCTGTCCTACTGCTACTCCCAGTCCCTGCTAATGGGCACTATGTTGGAGGTATTGTTTCTCCTGTCCTACTGCTACTCCCAGTCCCTGCTAATGGGCACTATGTTGGAGGTATTCCTACTGCTACTCCCAGTCCCTGCTAATGGGCACTATGTTGGAGGTATTGTTTCTCCTGTCCTACTGCTACTCCCAGTCCCTGCTAATGGGCCCTATGTTGGAGGTATTCCTACTGCTACTCCCAGTCCCTGCTAATGGGCACTATGTTGGAGGTATTCCTACTGCTACTCCCAGTCCCTGCTAATGGGCCCTATGTTGGAGGTATTCCTACTGCTACTCCCAGTCCCTGCTAATGGGCCCTATGTTGGAGGTATTCATACTGCTACTCCCAGTCCCTGCTAATGGGCCCTATGTTGGAGGTATTGTTTCTCCTGTCCTACTGCTACTCCCAGTCCCTGCTAATGGGCCCTATGTTGGAGGTATTGTTTCTCCTGTCCTACTGCTACTCCCAGTCCCTGCTGAGTTCACTCCCCAGACCTATTTCTGGTCATGTGATCTCACCTGAAAGGAAAGTAGACGTTAGCGATCAAAATCAGTTACCTGTGGTGCTGATGTTTAGGCCGAGGTATGTATAGTTTTTTGTATGCTCTAGGGCAACGGTGTCTAGATGGAATTTGTATTTGTCGTCTCAACAATTGGGCCTTTTTTGGAACACCATTATTTTGGCCTGGTCCTTACTGTGGTGTCTAGTCCAGCCCTGGTCCTTACTGTGGTGTCTAGTCCAGCCCTGGTCCTTACTGTGGTGTCTAGTCCAGCCCTGGTCCTTACTGTGGTGTCTAGTCCTGCCCTGGTCCTTACTGTGGTCCCCTTCCTTACTGTGGTATCTAGTCCAGCCCTAGTCCTTACTGTGGTGTCTAGTCCAGCCCTGGTCCCCTTCCTTACTATGGTATCTAGTCCAGCCCTGGTCCTTACTGTGGTGTCTAGTCCAGCCCTGGTCCTTACTGTGGTTTCTAGTCCAGCCCTGGACCTTACTGTGGTGTCTAGTCCAGTCCTGGTCCTTACTGTGGTGTCTAGTCCAGCCCTGGACCTTACTGTGGTGTCTAGTCCAGCCCTGGTCCCCTTCCTTACTGTGGTTTCTAGTCCAGCCCTGGTCCTTACTGTGGTATCTAGGCCAGCCCTGGTCCCCTTCCTTACTGTGGTGTCTAGTCCAGCACTGGTCCTTACTGTGGTGTCTAGTCCAGCCCTGGTCCTTACTGTGGTGTCTAGTCCTGCCCTGGTCCTTACTGTGGTATCTAGGCCAGCCCTGGTCCTTAATGTGTTGTCTAGTCCAGCCCTGGTCCGTACTGTGGTATCTAGTCCAGCCCTGGTCCTTACTGTGGTGTCTAGTCCTGCCCTGGTCCTTACTGTGGTGTCTAGTCCAGCCCTGGTCCCCTTCCTTACTGTGGTATCTAGTCCTTGCTGTGGTGTCTAGTCCAGCCCTGGTTCTTACTGTGGTGTCTAGTCCAGCCCTAGTCCTTACTGTGGTGTCTAGTCCAGCCCTGGTCCCCTTCCTTACTGTGGTGTCTAGTCCTGCCCTGGTCCCCTTCCTTACTCTGGTGTCTAGTCCAGCCCTGGTCCTTACTGTGGTGTCTAGTCCAGCCCTGGTCCCCTTCCTTACTGTGGTGTCTAGTCCAGCCCTGGTCCTTACTGTGGTGTCTATTACAGCCCTGGTCCCCTTCCTTACTGTGGTGTCTAGTCCAGCCCTGGTCCCCTTCCTTACTGTTGTGTCTAGTCCTGCCCTGGTCCCCTTCCTTACTCTGGTGTCTAGTCCAGCCCTGGTCCTTACTGTGGTGTCTAGTCCAGCCCTGGTCCTTACTGTGGTGTCTAGTCCAGCCCTGGTCCTTACTGTGGTGTCTAGTCCAGCCCTGGTCCTTACTGTGTTGTCTAGTCCAGCCCTGGTCCTTACTGTGGTGTCTAGTCCAGCCCTGGTCCCCTTCCTTACTGTGGTGTCTAGTCCAGCCCTGGTCCGTACTGTGATGTCTAGTCCAGCCCTGGTCTTTACTGTGGTGTCTAGTCCAGCCCTGGACCTTACTGTGGTGTCTAGTCCAGCCCTGGTCCTTACTGTGGTGTCTAGTCCAGCCCTGGTCCTTACTGTGGTGTCTAGTCCTGCCCTGGTCCTTACTGTAGTGTCTAGTCCAGCCCTGGACCTTACTGTGGTGTCTAGTCCAGCCCTGGTCCTTACTGTGGTGTCTAGTCCAGCCCTGGACCTTACTTTGGTGTCTAGTCCAGCCCTGGTCCCCTTCCTTACTGTGGTTTCTAGTCCAGCCCTGGTCCTTACTGTGGTATCTAGGCCAGCCCTGGTCCCCTTCCTTACTGTGGTGTCAAGTCCAGCACTGGTCCTTACTGTGTTGTCTAGTCCAGCCCTGGTCCGTACTGTGGTATCTAGTCCAGCCCTGGTCCTTACTGTGGTGTCTAGTCCTGCCCTGGTCCTTACTGTGGTATCTAGGCCAGCCCTGGTCCCCTTCCTTACTATGGTATCTAGTCCAGCCCTAGTCCTTGCTGTGGTGTCTTGTCCAGCCCTGGTCCTTACTGTGGTGTCTAGTCCAGCCCTAGTCCTTACTGTGGTGTCTAGTCCAGCCCTGGTCCCCTTCCTTACTGTGGTGTCTAGTCCTGCCCTGGTCCCCTTCCTTACTGTGGTGTCTAGTCCTGCCCTGGTCCCCTTCCTTACTCTGGTGTCTAGTCCAGCCCTGGTCCTTACTGTGGTGTCTAGTCCAGCCCTGGTCCCCTTCCTTACTGTGGTGTCTAGTCCAGCCCTGGTCCTTACTGTGGTGTCTATTACAGCCCTGGTCCCCTTCCTTACTGTGGTGTCTAGTCCAGCCCTGGTCCCCTTCCTTACTGTTGTGTCTAGTCCTGCCCTGGTCCCCTTCCTTACTCTGGTGTCTAGTCGAGCCCTGGTCCTTACTGTGGTGTCTAGTCCAGCCCTGGTCCTTACTGTGGTATCTAGTCCAGCCCTGGTCCTTACTGTGGTGTCTAGTCGAGCCCTGGTCCTTACTGTGGTGTCTAGTCCAGCCCTGGTCCTTACTGTGGTGTCTAGTCCAGCCCTGGTCCCCTTCCTTACTGTGGTGTCTAGTCCAGCCCTGGTCCTTATTGTGGTGTCTATTACAGCCCTGGTCCCCTTCCTTACTGTGGTGTCTAGTCCAGCCCTGGTCCCCTTCCTTACTGTTGTGTCTAGTCCTGCCCTGGTCCCCTTCCTTACTCTGGTGTCTAGTCCAGCCCTGGTCCTTACTGTGGTGTCTAGTCCAGCCCTGGTCCTTACTGTGGTATCTAGTCCAGCCCTGGTCCTTACTGTGGTGTCTAGTCGAGCCCTGGTCCTTACTGTGGTGTCTAGTCCAGCCCTGGTCCTTACTGTGGTGTCTAGTCCAGCCCTGGTCCCCTTCCTTACTGTGGTTTCTAGTCCAGCCCTGGTCCTTACTGTGGTGTCTAGTCCAGCCCTGGTCCTTACTGTGGTGTCTAGTCCAGCCCTGGTCCCCTTCCTTACTGTGGTATCTAGTCCAGCCCTGGTCCGTACTGTGGTGTCTAGTCCAGCCCTGGTCCTTACTGTGGTGTCTAGTCCAGCCCTGGACCTTACTGTGGTGTCTAGTCCAGCCCTGGTCCTTACTGTGGTGTCTAGTCCAGCCCTGGTCCTTACTGTGGTGTCTAGTCCTGCCCTGGTCCTTACTGTGGTGTCTAGTCCAGCCCTGGACCTTACTGGGGTGTCTAGTCCAGCCCTGGTCCTTACTGTGGTGTCTAGTCCAGCCCTGGACCTTACTGTGGTGTCTAGTCCAGCCCTGGTCCCCTTCCTTACTGTGGTTTCTAGTCCAGCCCTGGTCCTTACTGTGGTATCTAGGCCAGCCCTGGTCCCCTTCCTTACTGTGGTGTCTAGTCCAGCACTGGTCCTTACTGTGGTGTCTAGTCCAGCCCTGGTCCTTACTGTGGTGTCTAGTCCTGCCCTGGTCCTTACTGTGGTATCTAGGCCAGCCCTGGTCCTTAATGTGTTGTCTAGTCCAGCCCTGGTCCGTACTGTGGTATCTAGTCCAGCCCTGGTCCTTACTGTGGTGTCTAGTCCTGCCCTGGTCCTTACTGTGGTATCTAGGCCAGCCCTGGTCCCCTTCCTTATTGTGGTATCTAGTCCAGCCCTAGTCCTTACTGTGGTGTCTAGTCCAGCCCTGGTCCCCTTCCTTACTATGGTATCTAGTCCTTGCTGTGGTGTCTTGTCCAGCCCTGGTCCTTACTGTGGTGTCTAGTCCAGCCCTGGTTCTTACTGTGGTGTCTAGTCCAGCCCTAGTCCTTACTGTGGTGTCTAGTCCAGCCCTGGTCCCCTTCCTTACTGTGGTGTCTAGTCCTGCCCTGGTCCCCTTCCTTACTCTGGTGTCTAGTCCAGCCCTGGTCCTTACTGTGGTGTCTAGTCCAGCCCTGGTCCCCTTCCTTACTGTGGTGTCTAGTCCAGCCCTGGTCCTTACTGTGGTGTCTATTACAGCCCTGGTCCCCTTCCTTACTGTGGTGTCTAGTCCAGCCCTTGTCCCCTTCCTTACTGTTGTGTCTAGTCCTGCCCTGGTCCCCTTCCTTACTCTGGTGTCTAGTCCAGCCCTGGTCCTTACTGTGGTGTCTAGTCCAGCCCTGGTCCTTACTGTGGTATCTAGTCCAGCCCTGGTCCTTACTGTGGTGTCTAGTCGAGCCCTGGTCCTTACTGTGGTGTCTAGTCCAGCCCTGGTCCTTACTGTGGTGTCTAGTCCAGCCCTGGTCCCCTTCCTTACTGTGGTTTCTAGTCCAGCCCTGGTCCTTACTGTGGTGTCTAGTCCAGCCCTGGTCCTTACTGTGGTGTCTAGTCCAGCCCTGGTCCCCTTCCTTACTGTGGTATCTAGTCCAGCCCTGGTCCGTACTGTGGTGTCTAGTCCAGCCCTGGTCCTTACTGTGGTTTCTAGTCCAGCCCTGGTCCTTACTGTGGTGTCTAGTCCAGCCCTGGTCCTTACTGTGGTGTCTAGTCCAGCCCTGGTCCCCTTCCTTACTGTGGTATCTAGTCCAGCCCTGGTCCGTACTGTGGTGTCTAGTCCAGCCCTGGTCCTTACTGTGGTGTCTAGTCCAGCCCTGGACCTTACTGTGGTGTCTAGTCCAGCCCTGGTCCTTACTGTGGTGTCTAGTCCAGCCCTGGTCCTTACTGTGGTGTCTAGTCCTGCCCTGGTCCTTACTGTGGTGTCTAGTCCAGCCCTGGACCTTACTGGGGTGTCTAGTCCAGCCCTGGTCCTTACTGTGGTGTCTAGTCCAGCCCTGGACCTTACTGTGGTGTCTAGTCCAGCCCTGGTCCCCTTCCTTACTGTGGTTTCTAGTCCAGCCCTGGTCCTTACTGTGGTATCTAGGCCAGCCCTGGTCCCCTTCCTTACTGTGGTGTCTAGTCCAGCACTGGTCCTTACTGTGGTGTCTAGTCCAGCCCTGGTCCTTACTGTGGTGTCTAGTCCTGCCCTGGTCCTTACTGTGGTATCTAGGCCAGCCCTGGTCCTTAATGTGTTGTCTAGTCCAGCCCTGGTCCGTACTGTGGTATCTAGTCCAGCCCTGGTCCTTACTGTGGTGTCTAGTCCTGCCCTGGTCCTTACTGTGGTATCTAGGCCAGCCCTGGTCCCCTTCCTTATTGTGGTATCTAGTCCAGCCCTAGTCCTTACTGTGGTGTCTAGTCCAGCCCTGGTCCCCTTCCTTACTATGGTATCTAGTCCTTGCTGTGGTGTCTTGTCCAGCCCTGGTCCTTACTGTGGTGTCTAGTTCAGCCCTGGTTCTTACTGTGGTGTCTAGTCCAGCCCTTACTGTGGTGTCTAGTCCAGCCCTGGTCCCCTTCCTTACTGTGGTGTCTAGTCCTGCCCTGGTCCCCTTCCTTACTCTGGTGTCTAGTCCAGCCCTGGTCCTTACTGTGGTGTCTAGTCCAGCCCTGGTCCCCTTCCTTACTGTGGTGTCTAGTCCAGCCCTGGTCCTTACTGTGGTGTCTAGTCCAGCCCTGGTCCCCTTCCTTACTGTTGTGTCTAGTCCTGCCCTGGTCCCCTTCCTTACTCTGGTGTCTAGTCCAGCCCTGGTCCTTACTGTGGTGTCTAGTCCAGCCCTGGTCCTTACTGTGGTATCTAGTCCAGCCCTGGTCCTTACTGTGGTGTCTAGTCCAGCCCTGGTCCTTACTGTGGTGTCTAGTCCAGCCCTGGTCCTTACTGTGGTGTCTAGTCCAGCCCTGGTCCCCTTCCTTACTGTGGTTTCTAGTCCAGCCCTGGTCCTTACTGTGGTGTCTAGTCCAGCCCTGGTCCTTACTGTGGTGTCTAGTCCAGCCCTGGTCCCCTTCCTTACTGTGGTATCTAGTCCAGCCCTGGTCCGTACTGTGGTGTCTAGTCCAGCCCTGGTCCTTACTGTGGTTTCTAGTCCAGCCCTGGTCCTTACTGTGGTGTCTAGTCCAGCCCTGGTCCTTACTGTGGTGTCTAGTCCAGCCCTGGTCCCCTTCCTTACTGTGGTATCTAGTCCAGCCCTGGTCCGTACTGTGGTGTCTAGTCCAGCCCTGGTCCTTACTGTGGTGTCTAGTCCAGCCCTGGACCTTACTGTGGTGTCTAGTCCAGCCCTGGTCCTTACTGTGGTGTCTAGTCCAGCCCTGGTCCTTACTGTGGTGTCTAGTCCTGCCCTGGTCCTTACTGTGGTGTCTAGTCCAGCCCTGGACCTTACTGGGGTGTCTAGTCCAGCCCTGGTCCTTACTGTGGTGTCTAGTCCAGCCCTGGACCTTACTGTGGTGTCTAGTCCAGCCCTGGTCCCCTTCCTTACTGTGGTTTCTAGTCCAGCCCTGGTCCTTACTGTGGTATCTAGGCCAGCCCTGGTCCCCTTCCTTACTGTGGTGTCTAGTCCAGCACTGGTCCTTACTGTGGTGTCTAGTCCAGCCCTGGTCCTTACTGTGGTGTCTAGTCCTGCCCTGGTCCTTACTGTGGTATCTAGGCCAGCCCTGGTCCTTAATGTGTTGTCTAGTCCAGCCCTGGTCCGTACTGTGGTATCTAGTCCAGCCCTGGTCCTTACTGTGGTGTCTAGTCCTGCCCTGGTCCTTACTGTGGTATCTAGGCCAGCCCTGGTCCCCTTCCTTATTGTGGTATCTAGTCCAGCCCTAGTCCTTACTGTGGTGTCTAGTCCAGCCCTGGTCCCCTTCCTTACTATGGTATCTAGTCCTTGCTGTGGTGTCTTGTCCAGCCCTGGTCCTTACTGTGGTGTCTAGTTCAGCCCTGGTTCTTACTGTGGTGTCTAGTCCAGCCCTAGTCCTTACTGTGGTGTCTAGTCCAGCCCTGGTCCCCTTCCTTACTGTGGTGTCTAGTCCTGCCCTGGTCCCCTTCCTTACTCTGGTGTCTAGTCCAGCCCTGGTCCTTACTGTGGTGTCTAGTCCAGCCCTGGTCCCCTTCCTTACTGTGGTGTCTAGTCCAGCCCTGGTCCTTACTGTGGTGTCTATTACAGCCCTGGTCCCCTTCCTTACTGTGGTGTCTAGTCCAGCCCTGGTCCCCTTCCTTACTGTTGTGTCTAGTCCTGCCCTGGTCCCCTTCCTTACTCTGGTGTCTAGTCCAGCCCTGGTCCTTACTGTGGTATCTAGTCCAGCCCTGGTCCTTACTGTGGTGTCTAGTCCAGCCCTGGTCCTTACTGTGGTATCTAGTCCAGCCCTGGTCCTTACTGTGGTGTCTAGTCGAGCCCTGGTCCTTACTGTGGTGTCTAGTCCTGCCCTGGTCCTTACTGTGGTCCCCTTCCTTACTGTGGTATCTAGTCCAGCCCTAGTCCTTACTGTGGTGTCTAGTCCAGCCCTGGTCCCCTTCCTTACTATGGTATCTAGTCCAGCCCTGGTCCTTACTGTGGTGTCTAGTCCAGCCCTGGTCCTTACTGTGGTGTCTAGTCCAGCCCTGGTCCTTACTGTGGTGTCTAGTCCAGCCCTGGTCCTTACTGTGGTGTCTAGTCCAGCCCTGGTCCCCTTCCTTACTGTGGTTTCTAGTCCAGCCCTGGTCCTTACTGTGGTGTCTAGTCCAGCCTTGGTCCTTACTGTGGTGTCTAGTCCAGCCCTGGTCCCCTTCCTTACTGTGGTATCTAGTCCAGCCCTGGTCCGTACTGTGGTGTCTAGTCCAGCCCTGGTCCTTACTGTGGTTTCTAGTCCAGCCCTGGTCCTTACTGTGGTGTCTAGTCCAGCCCTGGTCCTTACTGTGGTGTCTAGTCCAGCCCTGGTCCCCTTCCTTACTGTGGTATCTAGTCCAGCCCTGGTCCGTAATGTGGTGTCTAGTCCAGCCCTGGTCCTTACTGTGGTGTCTAGTCCAGCCCTGGACCTTACTGTGGTGTCTAGTCCAGCCCTGGACCTTACTGTGGTGTCTAGTCCAGCCCTGGTCCTTACTGTGGTGTCTAGTCCAGCCCTGGTCCTTACGGTGGTGTCTAGTCCTGCCCTGGTCCTTACTGTGGTGTCTAGTCCAGCCCTGGACCTTACTGTGGTGTCTAGTCCAGCCCTGGTCCTTACTGTGGTGTCTAGTCCAGCCCTGGACCTTACTGTGGTGTCTAGTCCAGCCCTGGTCCCCTTCCTTACTGTGGTTTCTAGTCCAGCCCTGGTCCTTACTGTGGTATCTAGGCCAGCCCTGGTCCTTACTGTGGTGTCTAGTCCAGCACTGGTCCTTACTGTGGTGTCTAGTCCTGCCCTGGTCCTTACTGTGGTATCTAGGCCAGCCCTGGTCCTTAATGTGTTGTCTAGTCCAGCCCTGGTCCATACTGTGGTATCTAGTCCAGCCCTGGTCCTTACTGTGGTGTCTAGTCCTGCCCTGGTCCTTACTGTGGTATCTAGGCCAGCCCTGGTCCCCTTCCTTATTGTGGTATCTAGTCCAGCCCTAGTCCTTACTGTGGTGTCTAGTCCAGCCCTGGTCCCCTTCCTTACTATGGTATCTAGTCCTTGCTGTGGTGTCTTGTCCAGCCCTGGTCCTTACTGTGGTGTCTAGTCCAGCCCTGGTTCTTACTGTGGTGTCTAGTCCAGCCCTAGTCCTTACTGTGGTGTCTAGTCCAGCCCTGGTCCCCTTCCTTACTATGGTATCTAGTCCAGCCCTGGTCCTTACTGTGGTGTCTAGTCCAGCCCTGGTCCTTACTGTGGTGTCTAGTCCAGCCCTGGTCCTTACTGTGGTGTCTAGTCCAGCCCTGGTCCTTACTGTGGTGTCTAGTCCAGCCCTGGTCCCCTTCCTTACTGTGGTTTCTAGTCCAGCCCTGGTCCTTACTGTGGTGTCTAGTCCAGCCTTGGTCCTTACTGTGGTGTCTAGTCCAGCCCTGGTCCCCTTCCTTACTGTGGTATCTAGTCCAGCCCTGGTCCGTACTGTGGTGTCTAGTCCAGCCCTGGTCCTTACTGTGGTTTCTAGTCCAGCCCTGGTCCTTACTGTGGTGTCTAGTCCAGCCCTGGTCCTTACTGTGGTGTCTAGTCCAGCCCTGGTCCTTACTGTGGTGTCTAGTCCAGCCCTGGTCCCCTTCCTTACTGTGGTTTCTAGTCCAGCCCTGGTCCTTACTGTGGTGTCTAGTCCAGCCCTGGTCCTTACTGTGGTGTCTAGTCCAGCCCTGGTCCCCTTCCTTACTGTGGTATCTAGTCCAGCCCTGGTCCTTACTGTGGTGTCTAGTCCAGCCCTGGTCCTTACTGTGGTGTCTAGTCCAGCCCTGGTCCCCTTCCTTACTGTGGTTTCTAGTCCAGCCCTGGTCCTTACTGTGGTGTCTAGTCCAGCCTTGGTCCTTACTGTGGTGTCTAGTCCAGCCCTGGTCCCCTTCCTTACTGTGGTATCTAGTCCAGCCCTGGTCCGTACTGTGGTGTCTAGTCCAGCCCTGGTCCTTACTGTGGTTTCTAGTCCAGCCCTGGTCCTTACTGTGGTGTCTAGTCCAGCCCTGGTCCTAACTGTGGTGTCTAGTCCAGCCCTGGTCCCCTTCCTTACTGTGGTATCTAGTCCAGCCCTGGTCCGTACTGTGGTGTCTAGTCCAGCCCTGGTCCTTACTGTGGTGTCTAGTCCAGCCCTGGACCTTACTGTGGTGTCTAGTCCAGCCCTGGACCTTACTGTGGTGTCTAGTCCAGCCCTGGTCCTTACTGTGGTGTCTAGTCCAGCCCTGGTCCTTACGGTGGTGTCTAGTCCTGCCCTGGTCCTTACTGTGGTGTCTAGTCCAGCCCTGGACCTTACTGTGGTGTCTAGTCCAGCCCTGGTCCTTACTGTGGTGTCTAGTCCAGCCCTGGACCTTACTGTGGTGTCTAGTCCAGCCCTGGTCCCCTTCCTTACTGTGGTTTCTAGTCCAGCCCTGGTCCTTACTGTGGTATCTAGGCCAGCCCTGGTCCTTACTGTGGTGTCTAGTCCAGCACTGGTCCTTACTGTGGTGTCTAGTCCTGCCCTGGTCCTTACTGTGGTATCTAGGCCAGCCCTGGTCCTTAATGTGTTGTCTAGTCCAGCCCTGGTCCATACTGTGGTATCTAGTCCAGCCCTGGTCCTTACTGTGGTGTCTAGTCCTGCCCTGGTCCTTACTGTGGTATCTAGGCCAGCCCTGGTCCCCTTCCTTATTGTGGTATCTAGTCCAGCCCTAGTCCTTACTGTGGTGTCTAGTCCAGCCCTGGTCCCCTTCCTTACTATGGTATCTAGTCCTTGCTGTGGTGTCTTGTCCAGCCCTGGTCCTTACTGTGGTGTCTAGTCCAGCCCTGGTTCTTACTGTGGTGTCTAGTCCAGCCCTAGTCCTTACTGTGGTGTCTAGTCCAGCCCTGGTCCCCTTCCTTACTATGGTATCTAGTCCAGCCCTGGTCCTTACTGTGGTGTCTAGTCCAGCCCTGGTCCTTACTGTGGTGTCTAGTCCAGCCCTGGTCCTTACTGTGGTGTCTAGTCCAGCCCTGGTCCTTACTGTGGTGTCTAGTCCAGCCCTGGTCCCTTCCTTACTGTGGTTTCTAGTCCAGCCCTGGTCCTTACTGTGGTGTCTAGTCCAGCCTTGGTCCTTACTGTGGTGTCTAGTCCAGCCCTGGTCCCCTTCCTTACTGTGGTATCTAGTCCAGCCCTGGTCCGTACTGTGGTGTCTAGTCCAGCCCTGGTCCTTACTGTGGTTTCTAGTCCAGCCCTGGTCCTTACTGTGGTGTCCAGCCCTGGTCCTTACTGTGGTGTCTAGTCCAGCCCTGGTCCCCTTCCTTACTGTGGTATCTAGTCCAGCCCTGGTCCTTACTGTGGTGTCTAGTCCAGCCCTGGTCCTTACTGTGGTGTCTAGTCCAGCCCTGGTCCCCTTACTGTGGTGTCTAGTCCAGCCCTGGTCCTTACTGTGGTGTCTAGTCCAGCCCTGGTCCTTACTGTGGTGTCTAGTCCAGCCCTGGTCCTTACGGTGGTGTCTAGTCCAGCCCTGGTCCTTACTGTGGTGTCTAGTCCAGCCCTGGACCTTACTGGTGTCTAGTCCAGCCCTGGTCCTTACTGTGGTGTCTAGTCCAGCCCTGGACCTTACTGTGGTGTCTAGTTTCCAGCCCTGGTCCTTACTGTGGTGTCTAGTCCAGCCCTGGTCCTTACTGTGGTGTCTAGTCCAGCCCTGGTCCCCTAGGCCAGCCCTGGTCCTTAACTAGTCCAGCCCTGGTCTAGTCTAGTCCAGCCCTGGTCCTTACTGTGGTGTCTAGTCCTGCCCTGGTCCTCTAGGCCAGCCCTGGTCCCCTGTGGTATCTAGTCCAGCCCAGCCCTGGTCCAGCCCTTACTACTATGGTATCTAGTGCTGTAGTCCAGCCCTGGTCCTTACTGTGGTGTCTAGTCCAGCCCTGGTTCTTACTGTGGTGTCTAGTCCAGCCCTAGTACTGTGGTGTCTAGTCCAGCCCTGGTCCCCTTCCTACTGTGGTGTCCAGCCCTGGACCTTACTGTGGTGTCTAGTCCAGCCCTGGTCCCCTTCCAGCCCCTTACTGTGGTTTCTAGTCCAGCCCTGGTCCTTACTGTGGTATCTAGGCCAGCCCTGGTCCCCTTCCTTACTGTGGTGTCTAGTCCAGCACTGGTCCTTACTGTGGTGTCTAGTCCAGCCCTGGTCCTTACTGTGGTGTCTAGTCCTGCCCTGGTCCTTACTGTGGTATCTAGGCCAGCCCTGGTCCTTAATGTGTTGTCTAGTCCAGCCCTGGTCCGTACTGTGGTATCTAGTCCAGCCCTGGTCCTTACTGTGGTGTCTAGTCCTGCCCTGGTCCTTACTGTGGTATCTAGGCCAGCCCTGGTCCCCTTCCTTATTGTGGTATCTAGTCCAGCCCTAGTCCTTACTATGGTGTCTAGTCCAGCCCTGGTCCCCTTCCTTACTATGGTATCTAGTCCTTGCTGTGGTGTCTTGTCCAGCCCTGGTCCTTACTGTGGTGTCTAGTTCAGCCCTGGTTCTTACTGTGGTGTCTAGTCCAGCCCTAGTCCTTACTGTGGTGTCTAGTCCAGCCCTGGTCCCCTTCCTTACTGTGGTGTCTAGTCCTGCCCTGGTCCCCTTCCTTACTCTGGTGTCTAGTCCAGCCCTGGTCCTTACTGTGGTGTCTAGTCCAGCCCTGGTCCCCTTCCTTACTGTGGTGTCTAGTCCAGCCCTGGTCCTTACTGTGGTGTCTATTACAGCCCTGGTCCCCTTCCTTACTGTGGTGTCTAGTCCAGCCCTGGTCCCCTTCCTTACTGTTGTGTCTAGTCCTGCCCTGGTCCCCTTCCTTACTCTGGTGTCTAGTCCAGCCCTGGTCCTTACTGTGGTGTCTAGTCCAGCCCTGGTCCTTACTGTGGTATCTAGTCCAGCCCTGGTCCTTACTGTGGTGTCTAGTCCAGCCCTGGTCCTTACTGTGGTGTCTAGTCCAGCCCTGGTCCTTACTGTGGTGTCTAGTCCAGCCCTGGTCCCCTTCCTTACTGTGGTTTCTAGTCCAGCCCTGGTCCTTACTGTGGTGTCTAGTCCAGCCCTGGTCCTTACTGTGGTGTCTAGTCCAGCCCTGGTCCCCTTCCTTACTGTGGTATCTAGTCCAGCCCTGGTCCGTACTGTGGTGTCTAGTCCAGCCCTGGTCCTTACTGTGGTTTCTAGTCCAGCCCTGGTCCTTACTGTGGTGTCTAGTCCAGCCCTGGTCCTTACTGTGGTGTCTAGTCCAGCCCTGGTCCCCTTCCTTACTGTGGTATCTAGTCCAGCCCTGGTCCGTACTGTGGTGTCTAGTCCAGCCCTGGTCCTTACTGTGGTGTCTAGTCCAGCCCTGGACCTTACTGTGGTGTCTAGTCCAGCCCTGGTCCTTACTGTGGTGTCTAGTCCAGCCCTGGTCCTTACTGTGGTGTCTAGTCCTGCCCTGGTCCTTACTGTGGTGTCTAGTCCAGCCCTGGACCTTACTGGGGTGTCTAGTCCAGCCCTGGTCCTTACTGTGGTGTCTAGTCCAGCCCTGGACCTTACTGTGGTGTCTAGTCCAGCCCTGGTCCCCTTCCTTACTGTGGTTTCTAGTCCAGCCCTGGTCCTTACTGTGGTATCTAGGCCAGCCCTGGTCCCCTTCCTTACTGTGGTGTCTAGTCCAGCACTGGTCCTTACTGTGGTGTCTAGTCCAGCCCTGGTCCTTACTGTGGTGTCTAGTCCTGCCCTGGTCCTTACTGTGGTATCTAGGCCAGCCCTGGTCCTTAATGTGTTGTCTAGTCCAGCCCTGGTCCGTACTGTGGTATCTAGTCCAGCCCTGGTCCTTACTGTGGTGTCTAGTCCTGCCCTGGTCCTTACTGTGGTATCTAGGCCAGCCCTGGTCCCCTTCCTTATTGTGGTATCTAGTCCAGCCCTAGTCCTTACTGTGGTGTCTAGTCCAGCCCTGGTCCCCTTCCTTACTATGGTATCTAGTCCTTGCTGTGGTGTCTTGTCCAGCCCTGGTCCTTACTGTGGTGTCTAGTTCAGCCCTGGTTCTTACTGTGGTGTCTAGTCCAGCCCTAGTCCTTACTGTGGTGTCTAGTCCAGCCCTGGTCCCCTTCCTTACTGTGGTGTCTAGTCCTGCCCTGGTCCCCTTCCTTACTCTGGTGTCTAGTCCAGCCCTGGTCCTTACTGTGGTGTCTAGTCCAGCCCTGGTCCCCTTCCTTACTGTGGTGTCTAGTCCAGCCCTGGTCCTTACTGTGGTGTCTATTACAGCCCTGGTCCCCTTCCTTACTGTGGTGTCTAGTCCAGCCCTGGTCCCCTTCCTTACTGTTGTGTCTAGTCCTGCCCTGGTCCCCTTCCTTACTCTGGTGTCTAGTCCAGCCCTGGTCCTTACTGTGGTGTCTAGTCCAGCCCTGGTCCTTACTGTGGTATCTAGTCCAGCCCTGGTCCTTACTGTGGTGTCTAGTCGAGCCCTGGTCCTTACTGTGGTGTCTAGTCCTGCCCTGGTCCTTACTGTGGTCCCCTTCCTTACTGTGGTATCTAGTCCAGCCCTAGTCCTTACTGTGGTGTCTAGTCCAGCCCTGGTCCCCTTCCTTACTATGGTATCTAGTCCAGCCCTGGTCCTTACTGTGGTGTCTAGTCCAGCCCTGGTCCTTACTGTGGTATCTAGTCCAGCCCTAGTCCTTACTGTGGTGTCTAGTCCAGCCCTGGTCCCCTTCCTTACTATGGTATCTAGTCCAGCCCTGGTCCTTACTGTGGTGTCTAGTCCAGCCCTGGTCCCCTTCCTTACTGTGGTTTCTAGTCCAGCCCTGGTCCTTACTGTGGTGTCTAGTCCAGCCCTGGTCCTTACTGTGGTGTCTAGTCCAGCCCTGGTCCCCTTCCTTACTGTGGTATCTAGTCCAGCCCTGGTCCGTACTGTGGTGTCTAGTCCAGCCCTGGTCCTTACTGTGGTTTCTAGTCCAGCCCTGGTCCTTACTGTGGTGTCTAGTCCAGCCCTGGTCCTTACTGTGGTGTCTAGTCCAGCCCTGGTCCCCTTCCTTACTGTGGTATCTAGTCCAGCCCTGGTCCGTACTGTGGTGTCTAGTCCAGCCCTGGTCCTTACTGTGGTGTCTAGTCCAGCCCTGGACCTTACTGTGGTGTCTAGTCCAGCCCTGGACCTTACTGTGGTGTCTAGTCCAGCCCTGGTCCTTACTGTGGTGTCTAGTCCAGCCCTGGTCCTTACGGTGGTGTCTAGTCCTGCCCTGGTCCTTACTGTGGTGTCTAGTCCAGCCCTGGACCTTACTGTGGTGTCTAGTCCAGCCCTGGTCCTTACTGTGGTGTCTAGTCCAGCCCTGGACCTTACTGTGGTGTCTAGTCCAGCCCTGGTCCCCTTCCTTACTGTGGTTTCTAGTCCAGCCCTGGTCCTTACTGTGGTATCTAGGCCAGCCCTGGTCCTTACTGTGGTGTCTAGTCCAGCACTGGTCCTTACTGTGGTGTCTAGTCCTGCCCTGGTCCTTACTGTGGTATCTAGGCCAGCCCTGGTCCTTAATGTGTTGTCTAGTCCAGCCCTGGTCCATACTGTGGTATCTAGTCCAGCCCTGGTCCTTACTGTGGTGTCTAGTCCTGCCCTGGTCCTTACTGTGGTATCTAGGCCAGCCCTGGTCCCCTTCCTTATTGTGGTATCTAGTCCAGCCCTAGTCCTTACTGTGGTGTCTAGTCCAGCCCTGGTCCCCTTCCTTACTATGGTATCTAGTCCTTGCTGTGGTGTCTTGTCCAGCCCTGGTCCTTACTGTGGTGTCTAGTCCAGCCCTGGTTCTTACTGTGGTGTCTAGTCCAGCCCTAGTCCTTACTGTGGTGTCTAGTCCAGCCCTGGTCCCCTTCCTTACTGTGGTGTCTAGTCCTGCCCTGGTCCCCTTCCTTACTCTGGTGTCTAGTCCAGCCCTGGTCCTTACTGTGGTGTCTAGTCCAGCCCTGGTCCCCTTCCTTACTGTGGTGTCTAGTCCAGCCCTGGTCCTTACTGTGGTGTCTATTACAGCCCTGGTCCCCTTCCTTACTGTGGTGTCTAGTCCAGCCCTGGTCCCCTTCCTTACTGTTGTGTCTAGTCCTGCCCTGGTCCCCTTCCTTACTCTGGTGTCTAGTCCAGCCCTGGTCGTTACTGTGGTGTCTAGTCCAGCCCTGGTCCTTACTGTAGTGTCTAGTCCAGCCCTGGTCCGTACTGTGGTATCTAGTCCAGCCCTGGTCCTTACGGTGGTGTCTAGTCCTGCCCTGGTCCTTACTGTGGTATCTAGGCCAGCCCTGGTCCCCTTCCTTATTGTGGTATCTAGTCCAGCCCTAGTCCTTACTGTGGTGTCTAGTCCAGCCCTGGTCCCCTTCCTTACTATGGTATCTAGTCCAGCCCTAGTCCTTGCTGTGGTGTCTTGTCCAGCCCTGGTCCTTACTGTGGTGTCTAGTCCAGCCCTGGTTCTTACTGTGGTGTCTAGTCCAGCCCTAGTCCTTACTGTGGTGTCTAGTCCAGCCCTGGTCCCCTTCCTTACTGTGGTGTCTAGTCCTGCCCTGGTCCCCTTCCTTACTGTGGTGTCTAGTCCTGCCCTGGTCCCCTTCCTTACTCTGGTGTCTAGTCCAGCCCTGGTCCTTACTGTGGTGTCTAGTCCAGCCCTGGTCCCCTTCCTTACTGTGGTGTCTAGTCCAGCCCTGGTCCTTACTGTGGTGTCTATTACAGCCCTGGTCCCCTTCCTTACTGTGGTGTCTAGTCCAGCCCTGGTCCCCTTCCTTACTGTTGTGTCTAGTCCTGCCCTGGTCCCCTTCCTTACTCTGGTGTCTAGTCCAGCCCTGGTCCTTACTGTGGTGTCTAGTCCAGCCCTGGTCCTTACTGTGGTATCTAGTCCAGCCCTGGTCCTTACTGTGGTGTCTAGTCGAGCCCTGGTCCTTACTGTGGTGTCTAGTCCAGCCCTGGTCCTTACTGTGGTGTCTAGTCCAGCCCTGGTCCTTACTGTGGTGTCTAGTCCAGGCCTGGTCCCCGTCCTTACTGTGGTGTCTAGTCCAGCCCTGGTCCTTACTGTGGTGTCTAGTCCAGGCCTGGTCCCCGTCCTTACTGTGGTGTCTAGTCGAGCCCTGGTCGTTACTGTGGTGTCTAGTCCATGCCTGGTCCCCTTCCTTACTGTGGTGTCTAGTCTAGCCCTGGTCCCCCTCTTCCGTGTTTGTGTGTGATTTAGATCAGTTCTTTCATCAGTGAAGCTGTGAGATGAATTGGGCTGCTGAGCGAGAGAGTGTTAGAGGAATGCATGTTAATTGGGGGTTTATGAATGAGAGGCTGATCGATTAAGCATAGAACCATTTTTATTTGAATGCTTGAACACTTTTAAGTGTCTATGTTTGACAGTCTGAGATTAAACCTTAACGCCCTGTCTGTGTTTGACGGTCTGAGATTAAACCCTAACTCCCTGTCTATGTTTAACAGTCTGAGATTAAACCCTAACACCCTGTCTATGTTTGATAGTCTGAGATTAAACCCTAACGCCCTGTCTATGTTTGACGGTCTGAGATTAAACCCTAACACCCTGTCTATGTTTGACGGTCTGAGATTAAACCCTAACTCCCTGTCTATGTTTAACAGTCTGAGATTAAACCTTAACACCCTGTCTGTGTTTGACGGTCTGAGATTAAACCCTAACTCCCTGTCTGTGTTTGACAGTCTGAGATTAAACCTTAACGCCCTGTCTGTGTTTGACAGTCTGAGATTAAACCCTAACTCCCTGTCTGTGTTTGACAGTCTGAGATTAAACCTTAACGCCCTGTCTATGTTTGACAGTCTGAGATTAAACCTTAACTCCCTGTCTGTGTTTGACAGTCTGAGATTAAACCTTAACGCCCTGTCTATGTTTGACAGTCTGAGATTAAACCTTAACTCCCTGTCTGTGTTTGACAGTCTGAGATTAAACCCTAACTCCCTGTCTGTGTTTGACGGTCTGAGATTAAACCCTAACACCCTGTCTATGTTTGACAGTCTGAGATTAAACCCTAACGCCCTGTCTATGTTTGACGGTCTGAGATTAAACCCTAACACCCTGTCTATGTTTGACGGTCTGAGATTAAACCCTAACTCCCTGTCTATGTTTGACGGTCTGAGATTAAACCCTAACTCCCTGTCTGTGTTTGACGGTCTGAGATTAAACCTTAACACCCTGTCTGTGTTTGACAGTCTGAGATTAAACCTTAACGCCCTGTCTGTGTTTGACGGTCTGAGATTAAACCCTAACGCCCTGTCTGTGTTTGACGGTCTGAGATTAAACCCTAACGCCCTGTCTATGTTTGACAGTCTGAGATTAAACCCTAACTCCCTGTCTATGTTTGACAGTCTGAGATTAAACCCTAACGCCCTGTCTATGTTTGACGGTCTGAGATTAAACCCTAACGCTCTGTCTATGTTTGACAGTCTGAGATTAAACCCTAACTCCCTGTCTATGTTTGACAGTCTGAGATTAAACCCTAACGCCCTGTCTATGTTGGAGGGTCGTAACTCTACCCCACACACATGGGAAACCTGAATCAGACCCATAAACCACAAAGTAATCCACATAATTCTGTTTTGGAGTGTCTAACCCCCCAGAGAGGGCCAAGGTATAGTCCTGAAGCGCTCAGGTCCGATCCACACATGAGGCAGTCAGCCTATAAACACAGAGGAATGCCCAGCTGTCGATGTGGTGACATCACAGTGCGACTCTACAGCTTTTTAGTGTGTAAACCAACACCGTTAATAACTCATTCTGACACACCATTACATTCATTGACCATAATGAAAATCAAAGTCAATAGTGTAAAGATTGAAACAGAATGCTCCGTCCTACATTCTTTGCATTAATTGATCTGAGGTTGGGGTTGGTAACTAACACCAGACGACAGACAATAGGTGGTCGGGCCAACACACACACACATACACAAAGATGTCCCGTATGGTTAGGATGTTGAGAAAATGCACTGGTCACCATCAAACTACAAAACCTCACAATGTGTTTCTACGTTCAAAATAGCATACTATTCCCTATAGCGCACTACTTGAGCCTGGGCTGTAGTCAAAAGTAATGCACTATGTAGGGAATAGGGTGCCATTAGGCACACACAGAGAGTATGGAGTTCATACAACTGGTTAACTGTAGACTAGTGGTTAACTGTAGACTGGTGGTTAACTGTAGACTTAGTGGTTAACTGTAGACTTGTAGTTAACTGAAGACTAGTGGTTAACTGTAGACTTAGTGGTTAGCTGTAGACTAGTGGTTAACTGTAGACTAGTGGTTAACTGTAGACTTAGTGGTTAAATGTAGACTTAGTGGTTAACTGTAGACTGGTGGTTAACTGTAGACTGGTGGTTAACTGTAGACTTAGTGGTTAACTGTAGACTTAGTGGTTAACTGTAGACTAGTAGTTAACTGTAGACTAGTGGTTAACTGTAGACTTAGTGGTTAACTGTAGACTAGTGGTTAACTGTAGACTAGTGGTTAACTGTAGACTAGTGGTTAACTGTAGACTTAGTGGTTAGCTAACTGACATGGTTCATAGGACCATAACTGACATGGTTCACCACAGGACCATAACTGACATGGTTCACAGGACCATAACTGACATGGTTCACAGGACCATAACTGACATGGTTCACAGGACCATAACTGACATGGTTCACAGGACCATAACTGACATGGTTCATAGGACCATAACTGACATGGTTCACCACAGGACCTTAACTGACATGGTTCACCACAGGACCTTAACTGACATGGTTCACAGGACCATAACTGACATGGTTCACCACAGGACCATAACTGACATGGTTCACCACAGGACCTTAACTGACATGGTTCACAGGACCATAACTGACATGGTTCACCACAGGACCATAACTGACATGGTTCACCACAGGACCATAACTGACATGGTTCACCACAGGACCATAACTGACATGGTTCACCACAGGACCATAACTGACATGGTTCATAGGACCATAACTGACATGGTTCATAGGACCATAACTGACATGGTTCACAGGACCATAACTGACATGGTTCATAGGACCATAACTGACATGGTTCACAGGACCATAACTGACATGGTTCATAGGACCATAACTGACATGGTTCACAGGACCATAACTGACATGGTTCACCACAGGACCATAACTGACATGGTTCACAGGACCATAACTGACATGGTTCACAGGACCATAACTGACATGGTTCATAGGACCATAACTGACATGGTTCACAGGACCATAACTGACATGGTTCATAGGACCATAACTGACATGGTTCACCACAGGACCATAACTGACATGGTTCACCACAGGACCATAACTGACATGGTTCACCACAGGACCATAACTGACATGGTTCACAGGACCATAACTGACATGGTTCATAGGACCATAACTGACATGGTTCATAGGACCATAACTGACATGGTTCACAGGACCATAACTGACATGGTTCATAGGACCATAACTGACATGGTTCACAGGACCATAACTGACATGGTTCACAGGACCATAACTGACATGGTTCACCACAGGACCATAACTGACATGGTTCACAGGACCATAACTGACATGGTTCATAGGACCATAACTGACATGGTTCACCACAGGACCATAACTGACATGGTTCACAGGACCATAACTGACATGGTTCATAGGACCATAACTGACATGGTTCACAGGACCATAACTGACATGGTTCATAGGACCATAACTGACATGGTTCATAGGACCATAACTGACATGGTTCACAGGACCATAACTGACATGGTTCATAGGACCATAACTGACATGGTTCACAGGACCATAACTGACATGGTTCATAGGACCATAACTGACATGGTTCACCACAGGACCATAATTGACATGGTTCACCACAGGACCATAACTGACATGGTTCACCACAGGACCATAACTAACATGGTTCACACGACCATAACTGACATGGTTCACCACAGGACCATAACTGACATGGTTCACAGGACCATAACTGACATGGTTCACCACAGGACCATAACTGACATGGTTCACCACAGGACCATAACTGACATGGTTCACAGGACCATAACTGACATGGTTCATAGGACCATAACTGACATGGTTCATAGGACCATAACTGACATGGTTCACAGGACCATAACTGACATGGTTCATAGGACCATAACTGACATGGTTCACAGGACCATAACTGACATGGTTCACAGGACCATAACTGACATGGTTCATAGGACCATAACTGACATGGTTCACCACAGGACCATAACTGACATGGTTCACAGGACCATAACTGACATGGTTCACCACAGGACCATAACTGACATGGTTCACAGGACCATAACTGACATGGTTCACAGGACCATAACTGACATGGTTCACAGGACCATAACTGACATGGTTCATAGGACCATAACTGACATGGTTCACCACAGGACCATAACTGACATGGTTCACAGGACCATAACTGACATGGTTCACAGGACCATAACTGACATGGTTCACAGGACCATAACTGACATGGTTCATAGGACCATAACTGACATGGTTCACAGGACCATAACTGACATGGTTCACAGGACCATAACTGACATGGTTCACAGGACCATAACTGACATGGTTCACAGGACCATAACTGACATGGTTCATAGGACCATAACTGACATGGTTCATAGGACCATAACTGACATGGTTCACCACAGGACCATAACTGACATGGTTCACAGGACCATAACTGACATGGTTCACAGGACCATAACTGACATGGTTCACCACAGGACCATAACTGACATGGTTCACAGGACCATAACTGACATGGTTCACCACAGGACCATAACTGACATGGTTCACAGGACCATAACTGACATGGTTCACAGGACCATAACTGACATGGTTCACCACAGGACCATAACTGACATGGTTCACAGGACCATAACTGCCATGGTTCACAGGACCATAACTGACATGGTTCATAGGACCTTAACTGACATGGTTCACCACAGGACCATAACTGACATGGTTCACCACAGGACCTTAACTGACATGGTTCACCACAAGACCATAACTGCCATGGTTCACAGGACCATAACTGACATGGTTCATAGGACCATAACTGACATGGTTCACAGGACCATAACTGACATGGTTCATAGGACCATAACTGACATGGTTCACAGGACCTTAACTGACATGGTTCACAGGACCATAACTGACATGGTTCACAGGACCATAACTGA
>NC_068427.1:52170008-52175008 GCF_023373465.1 Oncorhynchus keta
TTATTTAGTCCATTAATCCAATTGTAATTTAATGAAAAGCTGGGTTAGCAGTAGACATCAAGTATCCAGACTGAATATGTGTCCCAAATGACCCCTACGATATATAGTGCACTCCTTTTAACTAGAATCCTATTGGCCCTGGCACCCTATTCCCTATATAGTGCACTACTTTAGACCAGAACCCTATGGGCCCTGGCAGCCTATTCCCTATATAGTGCACTACTTTAGACCAGAACCCTATGGGCCCTGGCACCCTATTCCCTATATAGTGCACTACTTTAAAACCAGAACCCTATGGGCCCTGGCACCCTATTCCCTATATAGGGAACAGGGTGCCAGGGCCCATAGGGTTCTGGTCTAAAGTAGTGCACTATATAGGGAATAGGGCATTTTAGACTCATTCTAATAGAGTTCTGGTCTTCTCTCAGGGCCTTACAATGCAGAACGAGGGGGAACCGTTGAGACACACCTCCTGTTCCAGCCTGTCTGAGCATTTCAGATGAAACCAAATCACTCTGTCTTTTTCTTCTTCCTGAGGACACTTTCCATTTTCCCGTCTGTGACCATTAACCAAGTCCAAGTAGTTCCCGGTAGTTCTTCAAACGTCTCACTTGGTACTGGTAAAGAGAGATATTGCCATAAGCGTTCAACATATAGACTTCCCCAGTGCAGAGGGAAAATAACGAAACTAAAACAGGGTAAAAGCTGGTTTAAAATGACGTCACCTGCCATAATGACACCATTTAATCCGTGCTGGGTACTTTCTACTAAAGCATATTTCAAGTTTTGTTCGTTGTATGTACAGGATGCACATGGTTTACACCGTCCAGCCAAATGCAGGTTCCTTCTGGACAATACAGTGACAATAAGAACAAATACAAGATGTCGGTAAGGGAGAGAACAGCTCCTAGCCGGGGGGTCCTCAATGATGCTGCAGGTCTTCCGATTCCGCCTGCCCAACGGTAAGGGAGAGAACAGCTCCTAGCCGGGGGGTCCTCAATGATGCTGCAGGTCTTCCGATTCCGTCTGCCCAACGGTAAGGGAGAGAACAGCTCCTAGCTGGGGGGAGTGGGGGTCCTTGGTGATGCTTAAAACAGGCAACCGACCCTGTTTTAGTGAAGAGTCAGTGTGAAGGAGGTGTTGTTGCCAACCTCCACAGCCTGTACTCCGCCCGTCAGGAAGTCCAGGATCCACATCCAGTTGCAGAGGGTCGTGTCCAGACCCAGGGCTCTGAGCTTGGTGTCCAGACCCAGGGCTCTGAGCTTGGTGTCCAGACCCAGGGCTCTGAGCTTGGTGTCCAGACCCAGGGCTCTGAGCTTGGTGTCCAGACAAAGGGCTCTGAGCTTGGTGTCCAGACCCAGGGCTCTGAGCTTGGTGTCCAGACCCAGGGCTCTGAGCTTGGTGTCCAGACCCAGGGCTCTGAGCTTGGTGTCCAGACAAAGGGCTCTGAGCTTGTTGTCGAGCTTGGAGGGGACAATAGTGTTGAATGCTGAACTGTAGTCGATGAACAGCAATCTCACGTCGTGCCTGCTAGCCTTGGAGACGTTTCACTCCGAGTCATCGGGGTTCGTACCTGCTAGCCTTGTACACGTCTCACTCCGAGTCATCGGGGTTCGTACCTGCTAGCCTTCTACATGTCTAGCTCCACTGAGTCGTCAAGGTTCATTCTGCTGACATTTAATGCTGCCGTAGGGTCTCTCAGCATGGTACGAGTATCTCCATTCATCCAGGGTTTTTGGTTGAGGTATCTCATCAACATCCAGGGTTTTTGGTTGGTGGTATCTCATCAACATCCAGGGTTTTTGGTTGGTGGTATCTCATCAACATCCAGGGTTTTTGGTTGGTGTTATCTCATCAACATCCAGGGTTTTTGGTTGGTGGTATGTCATCAACATCCAGGGTTTGTGGTTGGTGGTATCTCATCAACATCCAGGGTTTTTGGTTGGTGGTATGTCATCATCAACATCCAGGGTTTTTGGTTGGTGAATCTCATCAACATCCAGGGTTTTTGGTTGGTGGTATCTCATCAACATCCAGGGTTTATGGTTGGTGGTATGTCATCAACATCCAGGGTTTTTGGTTGGTGGTATCTCATCAACATCCAGGGTTTTTGGTTGGTGGTATGTCATCAACATCCAGGGTTTTTGGTTGAGGTATCTCATCAACATCCAGGGTTTTTGGTTGGTGGTATCTCATCAACATCCAGGGTTTTTGGTTGGTGTTATCTCATCAACATCCAGGGTTTTTGGTTGGTGGTATGTCATCAACATCCAGGGTTTGTGGTTGGTGGTATCTCATCAACATCCAGGGTTTTTGGTTGGTGGTATGTCATCATCAACATCCAGGGTTTTTGGTTGGTGGTATGTCATCATCAACATCCAGGGTTTTTGGTTGGTGGTATCTCATCAACATCCAGGGTTTATGGTTGGTGGTATGTCATCAACATCCAGGGTTTTTGGTTGGTGGTATCTCATCAACATCCAGGGTTTTTGGTTGGTGGTATGTCATCAACATCCAGGGTTTTGGGTTGGTGGTATCTCATCAACATCCAGGGTTTTTGGTTGGTGGTATCTCATCAACATCCAGGGTTTTTGGTTGGTGGTATCTCATCAACATCCAGGGTTTTTGGTTGGTGGTATCTCATCAACATCCAGGGTTTTTGGTTGGTGGTATCTCATCAACATCCAGGGTTTTTGGTTGGTGGTATCTCATCAACATCCAGGGTTTTTGGTTGGTGGTATCTCATCAACATCCAGGGTTTTTGGTTGGTGGTATCTCATCAACATCCAGGGTTTTTGGTTGGTGGTATCTCAGGATTGTTTGTGGGTACAACATCATCAACACGTCTCCTAATGAAAACCTGTGACTGATGATTCCTCAATGTTGGCTGGATGAGTCCTGAGTGGATGCATATATTTGGATGAATATGTTTCCAAGTAGTCCCGGTAGCATTGACCTCAAACATCTGTTGTTCTACCGAGGCCGTGCTTGACCTTGTTTCAGTACTATACCTGTAGTTGATGCTGGAGTTTCACCCCTCATCTCTTCCTGTTGCTTCAGTCACCCACAACAGGCATTAGACTACTACATCACTGATGGGATCTCTACTCCTCCGTTACCTCCACCCCCTTTCTTCTTCCTATAGGGGTTTGCAGATACCACCTATGGAGGCCTATGGGGTTTAGACTAGAGGAATAACAGGGTTCGGGGGTTTTCGATCAAACAGGTGGTGCTGGTGCTTTCACTGGGTTCAAAGGTCAAACAGAAATACATTAAGGCTCCCTGGTCGCAGTGACCCTTTGTATATACAGGCTGTCACTCTCTGAGAGCTGTGATCCATTTCCCTGTGTGTGTGTGTGTGTGTGTGTGTGTGTGTGGTGTGTGTGTGTTAGATGCATTACCCCTGTTCTCCTAGACAGAGCCTGTGTCCGTCTGTCTGTCTGTCAGTCCGTCCCTAGAGGCCCTCCTGTCTAACACACTAACGCTACTGATCAATACTGCTCACAGTCTCACTACTACACACATCATACACACTGCACACCTTTACAGGGGAAACCACATTATACACACTGCACACCTTTACAGGGGAAAACACATTATACACACTGCACACCTTTACAGGGGAAACCACATTATACACACTGCACACCTTTACAGGGGAAAACACATTATACACACTGCACACCTTTACAGGGGAAAACACACACACTGCACACCTTCACAGGGGAAACCACATTATACACACTGCACACCTTTACAGGGGAAACCACATTATACACACTGCACACCTTCACAGGGGAAACCACATTATACACACTGCACACCTTCACAGGGGAAACCACATTATACACACTGCACACCTTTACAGGGGAAACCACATTATACACACTGCACACCTTTACAGGGGAAACCACATTATACACACTGCACACCTTTACAGGGGAAAACACTGCAGACCTGAGATGCCATTAAATTAGTATACCAAACATTAGGAACACTTCAGGGTGCTGTAGGGGGTAGAGGGTACTTCAGGGTGTTGTAGGGGGTAGAGGGTACTTCAGGGTGTTGTAGGGGGTAGAGGGTACTTCAGGGTGCTTTAGGGGGTAGAGGGTACTTCAGGGTGCTGTAGGGGGTAGAGGGTACTTCAGGGTGCTGTAGGGGGTAGAGGGTACTTCAGGGTGCTGTCGGGGGTAGAGGGTACTTCAGGGTGCTGTAGGGGGTAGAGGGTACTTCAGGGTGCTGTAGGGGGTAGAGGGTACTTCAGGGTGTTGTAGAGGGTACTTCTGGGTACCTCAGGGTGTTGTAGAGGGTACCTCAGGGTGTTGTAGAGGGTACTTCAGGGTGCTGTAGAGGGTACTTCAGGGTGTTGTAGAGGGTACTTCAGGGTGTTTTAGGGGGTAGAGGGTACTTCAGGGTGCTGTAGGGGGTAGAGGGTACTTCAGGGTGCTGTCGGGGGTAGAGGGTACTTCAGGGTGCTGTAGGGGGTAGAGGGTACTTCAGGGTGCTGTAGGGGGTAGAGGGTACTTCATGGTGCTGTAGGGGTAGAGGGTACTTCATGGTGCTGTAGGGGTAGAGGGTACTTCAGGGTGCTGTAGGGGTAGAGGGTACTTCATGGTGCTGTAGGGGGTAGAGGGTACTTCATGGTGCTGTAGGGGGTAGAGGGTACTTCATGGTGCTGTAGGGGGTAGAGGGTACTTCAGGGTGCTGTAGGGGTAGAGGGTACTTCAGGGTAATGTAGAGGGTAGAGGGTACTTCAGGGTGTTGTAGGGGGTAGAGGGTACTTCAGGGTGCTGTAGGGGGTAGAGGGTACTTCAGGGTGTTGTAGAGGGTACTTCAGGGTGCTGTCGGGGGTAGAGGGTACTTCATGGTGCTGTAGGGGGTAGAGGGTACTTCAGGGTGTTGTAGGGGGTAGAGGGTACTTCATGGTGCTGTAGGGGGTAGAGGGTACTTCATGGTGCTGTAGGGGGTAGAGGGTACTTCAGGGTGCTGTAGGGGGTAGA
>NC_068427.1:52180008-52207508 GCF_023373465.1 Oncorhynchus keta
GTCTTGATGTTGTAGTGTTTGATAGTGTCTCGATGGTATAGTGTTTGATAGTGTCTTGGTGCTGTAGTGTTTGATAGTGTCTTGATGCTGTAGTGTTTGATAGTGTCTTGATGCTGTAGTGTTTGATAGTGTCTTGATGCTGTATTGTTTGATAGTGTCTTGATGCTGTAGTGTTTGATAGTGTCTTGATGCTGTATTGTTTGATAGTGTCTTGATGCTGTAGTGTTTGATAGTGTCTTGATGCTGTAGTGTTTGATAGTGTCTTGATGCTGTAGTGTTTGATAGTGTCTTGATGCTGTATTGTTTGATAGTGTCTTGATGCTGTAGTGTTTGATAGTGTCTTGATGCTGTAGTGTTTGATAGTGTCTTGATGCTGTAGTGTTTGATAGTGTCTTGATGCTGTAGTGTTTGTCCTTCGTGTTCTAATACTTTAATGTTACCCCTTGCTTGTGTTTTTTTGTAGTAAATAATTATTTTAAAAATATATTTTTTTAAATAATTATTTAAAAAAACACCCAGGAAACAGTTACATTCCTCCACAAATAAGTCCCCAATTAATACTTTAAATTGGCCGAACGGCACCAATTAAATCCATATATATCCAAATTCCTAACTATTCACAGTACATTCGGAAAGTATTCAGACCCCTTGACTTGTTCCACATTTTGTGACGTTACAGCCCTGTTCTGAAATTGATTAAATTATTTTTCCCTCATCAATCTACACACAATACACCATAATGACAAAACCGTTTTTATAAATGTTTGCAAATTTATTAAAAATAAAAAGCAGAAATACCTTATTTACATAAGTATTCAGACCCTTTTCTATGAGACTCTAAATTGAGCTCAGGTGCATCCTGTTTCCATTGATCATCCTTGAGATGTTTCTACAACTTGATTGGAGTCCACCTGTGGTAAATGCATTTGATTTGGAAAGGCACACACCTGTCTATATAAGGTCCCACAATTGACAGTGCATGTCACACCAAAAACCAAGCCATGAGGTCGATGGAATTGTCCGTAGTGCTTCGAGACAGGATTGTGTCGTGGCACAGATCTGGGGACACAGTGGCCTCCATCATTCTTAAATGGAAGAAGTTTGGAACCACCAAGACTCTTCTTAGAGCTGGCTGCCGGCCAAACTGAGCAATCGGGGGAGAAGGACGTTGGTCAGGGAGGTGACCAAGAACCCGATGGTCACTCTGACAGAGCTCTAGAGTTCCTCTGTGGAAATGGGAGAACCTTCCAGAAGGACAACCAGACGGAAGCCAGATGGAGAGTGGCCAGACAGAAGCCGCTCCTCAGTAAAAAGGTACATGACAGCCCGCTTGGAGTTCACCAAAAGGCACCTAAAAAACTCTCAGACCATGAGAAACAAGATGCTCTAGTCCAATGGAACCAAGATTAAACTCCTTTGTCTAAATGCCAAGCGTCTCGTCTGGAGGAAACCTTGCACCATCCCTACGGTGAAGCATGGTGGTGGCAGCATCATAGTGTGGGGATGTTTTTCAGCGGCAGGGACTGGGAGACTAGTCAGGATCGAGGGAAAGATGAACGGAGCAAAGTACAGAGAGATCCTTGATGAAAACCTGCTCCAGAGTGCTCAGGTCCTCAGACTGGGGTGAATGTTCACCATCCAACAGGACAACGACCCTAAGCACACAGCCAAGACAATAGAGGAGTGGCTTCGGGACAAGTCTCAATGTCATTGAGTGGTCCAGCCAGAGCCCAGACTTGAACCCGATTGAACATCTCTGGAGACCTGAAAATAGCTGTACAGTGACGCTCCTCATCCAACCTGACAGAGCTTGAGATGATCTGCAGAGAAGAATGGGAGAAACTCCCCAAATACAGGTGTGCCAAGCTTGTAGCATCATACCCATGAGGACTTGAGGCTATAATTGCTGTCAAAGGTGCTTCAACAAAGTACTGAGTAAATGGTCTGAATCCTTACGTATATGTGAGATTTCAGTTTATTTTTTTTATAAATTTGAAAAACAAAATCATAATTATTATGCGTTATTGTGTGTAGATTGATGACGGAAATAAGGCTGTAATGTAACAAAATGTGGAAGAAGTCAAGAGGCCTGAATACTTAGTTTAGTTAATCACAAACATTCTTACGAGAGTTTAAAAAACAACATGTAATTTGTTTTAAATCCGCAAGGGATTCCTGCATAGCTATAACATCTTGGCTGTAGTTTTGAATCATACTGATCGACAATCAGGGCAACAACATACATAATACTGTCATCTGCTTATAGATTAAGTTTACACATTTAACAGACCAATGGTGTGTTATATAATAAAGATAAAGATCAAGATAAATAAGATAAAGTATGTTAATTAACTGGATTTCTGCATAAATTAAATACATTAATAAATTATAATATTTTGATCTGATTCACAACAACAGTGTCACAGCTGTTGAAGGAGGAGGACCAAGGTGCAGCGTGGTGAGCGTACATATAATTTATTTATATGACGCCAAACAAAACATTAAACACTACAAAAACAAACCCGTGAAGCTAAATGCTATGTGCAAGACAACTTCCCACAATGACAGGTGGAACTAAGTATGGTTCCCAATCAGAGACAACGATAGACAGCTGTCCCTGATTGAGAACCATACCCGGCCAAACACAAAGAAATACAAAAAACATAGAAAACCAAAAACATAGAATGCCCAAATCACACCAAACCAAATGGAGACATTAAAAGGCTCTCTACGGTCAGGGCGTGACAAATAGACTAGCACAGTCTGCTTAAACTAATAACACACAAACAATTATACGTTTTCATGTCTATATTGAATACATAATTTAAACTTTCCCTGTGTAGGTTGGAAAAAGTAGGTGAACCCCTAGGCTAATGACTTCTCCAAAAGCTAATTGGAGTCAGGAGTCAGCTAACCTGGAGTCCAATCAATGAGACGAGATTGGAGATGTTGGTTAGAGCTGCCTTGCCCTATAAAAAACACTCACAAAATGTGAGTTTGCTGTTCACAAGAGGCATTGACTGATGTGAACCAGGCCTCGAACAAAAGAGATCTCAGAAGACCTAAGATTAAGAATTGTTGACTTGCATAGAGCTGGAAAAGGTTACAAAAGTATCTCTAAAAGCCTTGATGTTCATCAGTCCACGGTAAGACAAATTGTCTATAAATGGAGAAAGTTCAGCACTGTTGCTACTCTCCCTAGGAGTGGCCATCCTGCAAAGATGACTGCAAGAGCACACCACGGAAGAAGCCACTGCTGTCCAAAAAAACATTGCTGCATGTCTGAAGTTTGCAAAAGAGCACCTGGATGTTCCACAGCGCTACTGGAAAAATATTCTGTGGACAGATGAAACTAAAGCTGAGTTGTTTGGAAGGAACACACAACACTATGTGTGGAGAAAAAAACAACACCATTTCTAAGTGCTGGAGTACAGAGCCAAAACAAGTTTTGGGTTAATGGTTGGTTAGTGTTGTCATGGGTGTCGGCCTGGGTGTCGGCCTGGGTGTCGGCCTGGGCGTCGGCCTTTGCATCGGCCTGGGCGTCGGCCTGGGTGTCGGCCTGGGCGTCGGCCTTTGCATCGGCCTGGGCGTCGGCCTGGGTGTCGGCCTGGGCGTCTGCCTTTGCATCAGCCTGGGTGTCGGCCTGGGTGTCGGCCTGGGCGTCGGCCTTTGCATCGGCCTGGGCGTCGGCCTGGGCGTCGGCCTGAGCGTCGGCCTGACCAGACCCTCTCCCTAGTAACATGTCTGTCCTCTGCATCACAACTCCCTCGTAACCTGCCTGCTGTAACCATGGAGGAGTACGGAACACTGGGGGGGGCAGATAGTCTAGGGGTTATGACCTTGGAGGAGTACGGAACACTGGGGGGAGGCAGATAGCCTAGGGGTTAAGACCATGGAGGAGTAATTAACACTGGGGGGAGGCAGATAGCCTAGGGGTTAAGACCGTGGAGGAGTACGGAACACTGGGGGGAGGCAGATAGCCTAGGGGTTATGACCATGGAGGAGTAATTAACACTGGGGGGAGGCAGATAGCCTAGGGGTTAAGACCATGGAGGAGTACGGAACACTGGGGGGAGGCAGATAGTCTAGGGGTTATGACCTTGGAGGAGTACGGAACACTGGGGGGAGGCAGATAGCCTAGGGGTTAAGACCATGGAGGAGTAATTAACACTGGGGGGAGGCAGATAGCCTAGGGGTTAAGACCGTGGAGGAGTACGGAACACTGGGGGGAGGCAGATAGCCTAGGGGTTATGACCATGGAGGAGTAATTAACACTGGGGGGAGGCAGATAGCCTAGGGGTTAAGACCATGGAGGAGTACGGAACACTGGGGGGAGGCAGATAGTCTAGGGGTTATGACCTTGGAGGAGTACGGAACACTGGGGGAGGCAGATAGCCTAGGGGTTAAGACCATGGAGGAGTAATTAACACTGGGGGGAGGCAGATAGCCTAGGGGTTAAGACCGTGGAGGAGTACGGAACACTGGGGGGAGGCAGATAGCCTAGGGGTTATGACCATGGAGGAGTAATTAACACTGGGGGGAGGCAGATAGCCTAGGGGTTAAGACCATGGAGGAGTACGGAACACTGGGGGGAGGCAGATAGCCTAGGGGTTAAGACCATGGAGGAGTACGGAACACTGGGGGGAGGCAGATAGCCTAGGTGTTAAGACCATGGAGGAGTAATTAACACTGGGGGGAGGCAGATAGCCTAGGGGTTAAGACCATGGAGGAGTAATTAACACTGGGGGGAGGCAGATAGCCTAGGGGTTAAGACCATGGAGGAGTAATTAACACTGGGGGGAGGCAGATAGACTAGGGGTTAAGACCATGGAGGAGTACGGAACACTGGGGGGAGGCAGATAGCCTAGGGGTTAAGACCATGGAGGAGTAATTAACACTGGGGGGAGGCAGATAGCCTAGGGGTTAAGACCATGGAGGAGTACGGAACACTGGGGGGAGGCAGATAGCCTAGGGGTTAAGACCATGGAGGAGTAATTAACACTGGGGGGAGGCAGATAGCCTAGGGGTTAAGACCATGGAGGAGTAATTAACACTGGGGGGAGGCAGATAGCCTAGGGGTTAAGACCATGGAGGAGTACGGAACACTGGGGGGAGGCAGATAGCCTAGGGGTTAAGTGTTTCTGTAAATAAAAATATGTAAAAACGACATTCTGTCGCTCACTCACTTGCGCACACACACACACACACACACACACACACACACACACACACACACACACACACACACACACACACACACACACACACACACACACACACACACACACACACACACACACACACACACACTCCTATAACCTCTTCCAACATGCCATCTCTGGAAATAAATATATAAATGCTGTAATGGTTAGTGCAGTTGGTCGGTGGGTAAACGATGCTTGAAATTGCCAAAAAATGTGAAATGAGAAGTAAAACTATACCTATAAATATTGTAGAAGTAAGTCATCAGTTAGCCATGCAGGCTTTCACCAGCCAAGTCATTATAGCAGCATAAAAATTGCCACGCATATAGAAATATATATAGGATCTGTCTCAAATGACACCCTATTCCCTACGTAGTGCCCTTCTTTTGACCAGGGTTCCATTTGGGACAAAATGTTAGTAATATGTTACCTGTGTGGCTATTATTGCCAGTATATAGTAATAGAAGTCTATTGGTATTTCTGGATCCATTTATATATATATATATATAGAGAGAGAGAGAGATCCAATTACATTGAATGAACTACAGGACAAAACAAAAACCCTCCAATCCAAAAAGGCCTGTGGTGTTGATGGTATCCTCAATGAAAAAAAACTCTACTATGGTCCTCTCTCTGTGTGAACATGCTGTCTTTAGGACAGGTTCTCTCTCTGTGTGAACATGCTGTCTTTAGGACAGGTTCTCTCTCTGTGTGAACATGTTGTCTGTAGGACAGGTTCTCTCTCTGTGTGAACATGTTGTCTGTGTAGGACATGCTGTCTGTAGGACAGGTTCTCTCTCTGTGTGAACATGTTGTCTGTAGGACAGGTTCTCTCTCTGTGTGAATATGCTGTCTGTAGGACATGTTGTCTGTACGACAGGTTCTCTCTCTGTGTGAATATGTTGTCTGTAGGACAGGTTCTCTCTCTATGTGAACATGCTGTCTGGAGGACAGGTTCTCTCTCTGTGTGAACATGCTGTCTGGAGGACAGGTTCTCTCTCTGTGTGAACATGCTGTCTGGAGGACAGGTTCTCTCTCTGTGTGAACATGCTGTCTGTAGGACAGGTTATCTCTCTATGTGAACATGTTGTCTGTAGGACAGGTTCTCTCTCTATGTGAACATGCTGTCTGGAGGACAGGTTCTCTCTCTGTGTGAACATGCTGTCTGTAGGACAGGTTATCTCTCTATGTGAACATGTTGTCTGTAGGACAGGTTCTCTCTGTGTGAACATGCCGTCTGTAGGACAGGTTCTCTCTCCCTCTGTGTGAGCATGCTGTCTATAGGACAGGTACTCTCTCTGTGTAAACATGCTGTCTGTAGGACAGGTTCTCTCTCTCTCTGTGAATATGTCCAAATCAAATTGTTTTTGTCACGTACACGAGTTTTAACAGATTTTTATTGCAGGTGTAGCTAAATGTGTGTGTTTCTAGAGCCAACAGTGAAAGAATATCTAACTATTCACAACAATACACACACAACGTAAAATAATGGAATTAAGAAATATGTAAATATTAGGATGAGCATTGTCAGAGTGGCATAGACTACAATACAGTAGAACAGAATACAGTATATACATATGAGATGAGTAAAGCAGTATGTAAACATTATTAAAGTGACCAGTGTTCCATTATTAAAGTGACCAGTGTTCCATTATTAAAGTGACTAGTGTTCCATTATTAAAGTGACCAGTGTTCCATTATTAAAGTGACCAGTGTTCCATTATTAAAGTGACCAGTGTTCCATTATTAAAGTGACCAGTGTTCCATTATTAAAGTGACCAGTGTTCCATTATTAAAGTGACCAGTGTTCCATTATTAAAGTGACCAGTGTTCCATTATTACAGTGACCAGTGTTCCATTATTAAAGTGACCAGTGTTCCATTATTAAAGTGACCAGTGTTCCATTATTAAAGTGACCAGTGTTCCATTATTAAAGTGACCAGTGATTCCATTATTAAAGTGACCAGTGTTCCATTATTAAAGTGACCAGTGTTCCATTATTAAAGTGGCCAGTGTTCCGTTATTAAAGTGACCAGTGTTCCATTATTTAAGTGGCCAGTGATTCCATGTCTATGTATATAGGGCAGCAGCCTCTAAGGTGCAGGGTTGAGTAACCAGGTGGAAGCCGGATAGTGATGGTTATTTAACTTACTGATGACCTTGAGATAGAAGCTGTTTTTCAGTCTGTCGGTCCCTGCTTTGATGCACCAGTACTGACTTCGCCTTCTGGATGATAGTGGGGTGAACATGCAGTGGCTCGGGTGGCTGCTGTCCTTGATTATATTTTTGGCCATCCTGTGACATCGGGTGCTGTAGATGTCCTGGAGAGCAGGTCGTTTTCAGACCGCACCAGCCTCTGGATAGTCTTGCGATTGTGGGCAGTGCAGTTGCCGTACCAGGCAGTAATACAGCCCGACAGGATGCTCTCACTTGTGCATCTGTAAAAGTTTGTGAGGGTTTTAGGTGCCAAGACAAATTTCTTCAGCCTCCTGAGGTTGAAGAGGTGCTGTGCTGTCTGTTCAGTTCAGTTCAGGTCGTCAGTGATGTGTACACCAAGGAACTTAAAACTTTCCACCTTCTCCACTACTGTCCCGTCGATGTGGATAGGGGGATGCTCCCTCTGCTGCTTCCTGATGTACACGATCATCTCCTTTGTTTTGTTGATGTTGAGTGGGAGGTTATTTTCCTGACACCACACTCCCAGGACCCTCACCTCCTCCCTAAAGGCTGTCTCGTTGTTGTTGATAATCAAGCCTACTACTGTAGTGCCGTCTGCAAATTTGATGATTGAGTTGGAGGTGTGCGTGGCCACGCAGTCGTGGGTGAACAGAGAGTACAGGAGGGGGCTGAGCACACACCCTTGTGGGGCCCCAGTGTTGAGGGTCAGTAAAGTGGAGGGGATGTTTCCTACCTTCACCACCTGGGGGCGGCCCATCAGGAAGTCCAAGAACCAGTTGCACAGGACAGGGTTCAGACCCAGGGCCTCCAGCGTAATGATGAATTTGGAGAGTACTATGGTGTTGAATGCTGAGCTATTGTCAATGAATAACATTCTTACATAGGTATTCCTCTTGTCCAGATGGGTTAGGGCAGTGTGCAGTGTGGTTGCAATTGCGTCGTCTGTGGACCTATTGGGGCAGTAAGCAAATTGGAGTGGGTCTAGGGTGTCAGGTAGGGTGGAGGTGATATGGTCCTTAACTAGCCTCTCAAAGCACTTCATGATGACAGAAGTTTGTCTCTGTGTGAACATGTCCGTAGGACAGGGCCTTTCTCTGTGTGATCATGTTGTCTGTGTGACTGAGACATTCACCTCGGCTTTACTTCGCTGTCAGTCTGGGTGGAGCCTTAACATTCTCCTCGGCTTTCCTTCGCTGTCAGTCAGGGTGGAGCCTTGACATTCTCCTCGGCTTTCCTTCGCTGTCAGTCTGGGTGGAGCCTTAACATTCTCCTCGGCTTTCCTTCGCTGTCAGTCTGGGTGGAGCCTTAACATTCTCCTCGGCTTTCCTTCACTGTCAGTCTGGGTGGAGCCTTAACATTCTCCTCGGCTTTCCTTCGCTGTCAGTCAGGGTGGAGCCTTAACATTCTCCTCGGCTTTACTTCGCTGTCAGTCTGGGTGGAGCCTTAACATTGTCCCAGCTGGATACCTTATCTCAGCCAAAACACTGCCCCCCTCACCCTACCCATGGCCCGATCTGGTGCCCATCTCAACCAGGCATCTCAAACAGCCCTGCCATGCTAGTCGGTGGCCCAGAAGTCTAAGCTTTTATCAGCCTGTTCTAAAGGATGGCTCCTTGTTGGCTTGCTGCAACTTGGGCCCCTCAGGAGACTTTATGAGTTCATCAGCCGACACTGCCAGAGCCAATCACATCTGTTCACTGATAACCACAGAGAGACTGCCACACTGAGCTGGCTTACAATGCTTACTTTTGGCACTGCAGAGGCAAAAATTCTTTATTTATAGATACTTACTGGCTAAATATATATTTACATTCTAAAATACCTTCTTTATTTATAGATATTTACTGGCTAAATATATATTTACATTCTAAAATACATTCTTTATTTATAGATATTTACTGGCTAAATATATATTTACATTCTAAAATACCTTCTTTATTTATAGATATTTACTGGCTAAATATATATTTACATGATAAAATACCTTCTTTATTTATAGATATTTACATTCTAAAATACCTTCTTTATTTATAGATATTTACATTCTAAAATACCTTCTTTATTTATAGATGTTTACATTCTAAAATACCTTCTTTATTTATAGATATTTAGAGGCTAAAATACCTTATTTATATATAATGTAATTAAACAGGCAGGGAGCGGGACTCGAACCCTCGCCCTTCTAGCCCTGAAGTCCAGCGCGCTATCGCAAAAGCAGAGTCGATATCCGCGCTTAAAATCCCAGGGTCGTTACACTATTCAGAGGCTAAAATACCTTATTTATATATAATGTAATGAAACAGGCAGGAAGCGGGACTCGAACCCTCGACCTTCTGGCTCGAAGACCAACGCGCTATCGACTGTGCCGCAAAAGCAAACCCAGGGTCGCTACACTATTTAGAGGCTAAAATACCTGCTTTATTTACATGTATTTAGAGATTGATTGTGTTATTAAGGGATATAAGGGGTTAAGTAGCCTAGTGGTTAGAGCGTTGGACTAGCAACCGCAAGGTTGCGAGTTCAAACCCCCTAGCTGACAAGGTACAAATCTGTCGTTCTGCCCCTCAACAGGCAGTTAACCCACTGTTCCCAGGCCGTCATTAAAAATAAGAATATGTTCTTAACTGACTTGCCTGGTTAAATAAAGATTAAATGAAATTAAAGTGACAATGAGTCTTTTTGTTATAAATAACTTTTTTTTTACCACAGATTTGTTTGAAAAATGTCTGATTTGAAATCAGATAATAATATATATATATATCCTGTTGTCTGGTTAAACACAACACATGTACCGGGACAAAAGCCTTATCATTTGTTCTTGTTGGTCTCTCAGCAGGCATCAATATGCAAGACATACTGTTTCACCTCTGTGTGTGTGTTAATATGCACTGCAGGACATCACCTCCTGAGAGAGGAGTCATGTTTGCTAGCGCAGGCAGTCATCGCATCATTGACCTCATTGGTGATGGTGCGTGTTGCGTGAATGCAGATGCTGTTATTGGGAGGCCCTTGCACGGTGATATGGGTGTGTGTGTGTGTGTGTGTGTGTGTGTGTGTGTGTGTGTGTGTGTGTGTGTGTGTGTGTGTGTGTGTGTGGCAGAACAGAAAACCAGCAGGTTCCGGACCTCCGGACCTCGTAGCCTGTGTGTGTGTGTGTGTGTGTGTGTGTGAGGTTCAGGAGGGCAGTGTTTTAAATGGATAAATGTATTGTAATCACTATAAAAAAAAAACATAATGATGAGTCTCAAGTATCACCCCTTTTTCTAGAGGTCTGACTGACCTCTTCACCCCTCCCTCTTCGGCCGGCTTTTTGTCAGGCTCCAGAACCAGACCACGGTCCCATTTTAGGTGCAGGTCACTTTGGAGCCCCGTTCCTGGCAATTTCGCCTCCCTAGTCAAGATCAAAATGGGGCGGCAGCGTAGCCTACCGTAAGGTTGCGAGTTCAAACCCCCGAGCTGACAAGGTACAGATCTGTCGTTCTGCCCCTGAACAGGCAGTTAACCCACTGTTCCCAGGCCGTCATTGAAAGTAAGAATATGTTCTTAACTGACTTGCCTGGTTAAATAAAGGTAAAAAATAAAAAATGGGTAAGAATATCCTAAGAAATAGGTTAAATTACCAGAGGTTCTGATTAGCCTGTGGTCCTTCTGTAGCTCAGTTGGTAGAGCATGGCGCTTGTAACGCCAGGGTAGTGGGTTCGATTCCCGGGACCACCCATACGTTGAATGTATGCACACATGACTGTAAGTCGCTTTGGATAAAAGCGTCTGCTAAAATGGCATATATATTGTGGCCCATTATATTAGGCAAACAGGCGATATCAGACAAAAGGCTAAGTCGGAAAGAGAGTCAGGGACAAATAACCCCTTTCCTCCAGACAAATGACCAATATTTTTAAGAATTTCATAATTATTATAATTTTTTCTAATTACATTTACATTTAAGTCATTTAGCAGACGCTCTTATCCATGTCAAATGTTTTTAGTTGTTTTTTTATTTCAGTCTTCTGTGATATAAAGTGTAATATTGGGATGCAAAATGTAATATATTTCAACTCTATATCTGACATGGTACAGGTGTCTACTTTTGATTTAAGTCCAGATTTAAGTCCAGAACCATGTGTGTGAGGTGTCTGTCCACCGCACCTGCTGTCTTTAACTCTGAATGATCGGCCAATTGACATTTACTCCTGAGTTACTGATCTGTTGCACCCTCGACAACCACTGTGATTATTATTATTGGACCATGCTGGTCATCAATGAACATTTGAACATCTTGGCCATGTTCTGTTAAAATCTCCACCCGGCACAGCCAGAAGAGGACTGGCCACCCCTCATAACCTGCTTCCTCTCTAGGTTTATAATCTCCACCCCCCATAGTCTGGTTGCTCTCTAGGTTTATAATCTCCACCCCTCATAGTCTGGTTCCTCTCTAGGTTTCTAATCTCCACCCGGCACAGCCAGAAGAGGACTGGCCACCCCTCATAGCCTGGTTCCTCTCTAGGTTTCTAATCTCCACCCGGCACAGCAAGAAGAGGACTGGCCACCCCACATAGCCTGATTCCTCTCTAGGTTTCTTCCTAGGTTCTGGCCTTTCTAGGGAGTTTTTCCTAGCCACCGTGCTTCTACATCTGCATTGCTTGCTGTTTAGGCTGGTTTTAGGCTGTGTTTCTGTACAGCACTTTGAGATATCAGCTGATGTAAATATAAATACATTTGATTGATTGTAAGATGATATAGGAGAGTTGACAGCCCACTGCAGTAAGGTGATATAGGAGAGTTGACAGCCCACTGCAGTAAGATGATATAGGAGAGTTGACAGCCCACTGCAGTAAGGTGATATAGGAGAGTTGACAGCCCACTGCAGTAAGGTGATATAGGAGAGTTGACAGCCCACTGCAGTAAGGTGATATAGGAGAGTTGACAGCCCACTGCAGTAAGGTGATATAGGAGAGTTGACAGCCCACTGCAGTAAGGTGATATAGGAGAGTTGACAGCCCACTGCAGTAAGGTGATATAGGAGAGTTGACAGCACAATCCAGTAAGGTGATATAGGACAGTTGACAGCCCACTGCAGTAAGGTGATATAGACGAGTTGACAGCCCACTGCAGTAAGGTGATATAGGAGAGTTGACAGCCCACTGCAGTAAGGTGATATAGGAGAGTTGACAGCCCACTGCAGTAAGGTGATATAGGACAGTTGACAGCCCACTGCAGTAAGGTAATATAGACGAGTTGACAGCCCACTGCAGTAAGGTGATATAGGAGAGTTGACAGCCCACTGCAGTAAGGTGATATAGGACAGTTGAAAGCCCACTGCAGTAAGGTGATATAGACGAGTTGACAGCCCACTGCAGTAAGGTGATATAGGAGAGTTGACAGCCCACTGCAGTAAGGTGATATAGGACAGTTGAAAGCCCACTGCAGTAAGGTGATATAGACGAGTTGACAGCCCACTGCAGTAAGGTGATATAGACGAGTTGACAGCCCACTGCAGTAAGGTGTTATAGGAGAGTTGACAGCCCACTGCAGTAAGGTGATATAGGAGAGTTGACAGCCCACTGCAGTAAGGTGATATAGGAGAGTTGACAGCCCACTGCAGTAAGGTGATATAGGAGAGTTGACAGCCCACTGCAGTAAGGTGATATAGGAGAGTTGACAGCCCACTGCAGTAAGGTGATATAGGACAGTTGAAAGCCCACTGCAGTAAGGTGATATAGACGAGTTGACAGCCCACTGCAGTAAGGTGATATAGGAGAGTTGACAGCCCACTGCAGTAATGTGATATAGACGAGTTGACAGCCCACTGCAGTAAGGTGTTATATGAGAGTTGACAGCCCACTGCAGTAAATGATATAGCAGTTGACAGCCCACTGCAGTAAGGTGATATAGGAGTTGACAGCCCACTGCAGTAAGGTGAAATAGGAGTTGACAGCCCACTGCAGTAAGGTTATATAGGAGTTGACAGCCCACTGCAGTAAGGTGATATAGGAGTTGACAGCCCACTGCAGTAAGGTTATATAGGAGAGTTGACAGCCCACTGCAGTAAGGTTATATAGGAGTTGACAACCCACTGCAGTAAGCTGATATAGGAGTTGACAGCCCACTGCAGTAAGGTGATATAGGAGAGTTGACAGCCCACTGCAGTAAGGTGATATAGGAGAGTTGACAGCACAATGCAGTAAGATGATATAGGAGTTGACAGCCCACTGCAGTAAGCTGATATTGGAGTTGACAGCCCACTGCAGTAAGGTGATATAGGAGTTGACAGCCCACTGCAGTAAGGTGATATAGGAGAGTTGACAGCCCACTGCAGTAAGGTGATATAGGAGAGTTGACAGCCCACTGCAGTAAGGTGATATCAGAGTTGACAGCCCACTGCAGTAAGCTGATATAGGAGTTGACAGCCCACTGCAGTAAGGTGATAAATGAGAGTTGACAGCCCACTGCAGTAAGGTGATAAATGAGAGTTGACAGCCCACCGCAGTAAGGTTATATAGGAGTTGAGTAGTTCTGAGTAGTCTGGATCTGAGTAGTCTGGCTCTGAGTAGTCTGGTTCTGAGTCTAGTTCTGAGTAGTCTGGATCTGAGTCGTCTGGCTCTGAGTAGTCTGGTTCTGAGTCTAGTTCTGATTAGTCTGGATCTGAGTAGCCTGGCTCTGAGTAGTCTGGCTCTGAGTAGTTTGGATCTGAGTAGTCTGGCTCTGAGTAGTCTGGATCTGAGTAGTCTGGCTCTGAGTAGTCTGGCTCTGAGTAGTCTGGATCTGAGTAGTCTGGCTCTGAGTAGTCTGGCTCTGAGTAGTCTGGATCTGAGTAGTCTGGCTCTGAGTAGTCTGGCTCTGAGTAGTCTGGATCTGAGTAGTCTGGATCTGAGTAGTCTGGCTCTGAGTAGTCTGGCTCTGAGTAGTCTGGATCTGAGTAGTCTGGCTCTGAGTAGTCTGGCTCTGAGTAGTCTGGCTCTGAGTAGTCTGGCTCTGAGTAGTCTGGATCTGAGTAGTCTGGCTCTGAGTAGTCTGGCTCTGAGTAGTCTGGCTCTGAGTAGTCTGGATCTGAGTAGTCTGGCTCTGAGTAGTCTGGCTCTGAGTAGTCTGGCTCTGAGTAGTCTGGCTCTGAGTAGTCTGGATCTGAGTAGTCTGGCTCTGAGTAGTCTGGCTCTGAGTAGTCTGGCTCTGAGTAGTCTGGATCTGAGTAGTCTGGCTCTGAGTAGTCTGGCTCTGAGTAGTCTTTTCATTTTTGGATAAAAAACAGTCCCGTATTAAACAAGATATTTTGTCACGAAAAGATGCTCGACTATGCATATAATTGACAGCTTTGGATAGAAAACACTCTGACATTTCCAAAACTGCAAAGATATTGTCTGTGAGTGCCACAGAACTGATGTTACAGGCGAAACCCAGATAAAAATCCAACCAGGAAGTGTTGCATTTTTTGAAACCGCCTCATGCCAATGACTCCTTATATGGATGTGAATGAGCTACGAATGAGCTTACGTTCTCCACGTTTTCCCCAAGGTGTCTACAGCATTGTGACGTCTTTTTACGCATTTCTGTTGAAGAATAGCCGTAAGGGATCACATTTAGCATAGGGCGAGTGGTCACATGATGTCTCCCGCAGAAAATCTTCCGTAAAATACTGAGATAGACATTTTTCCAATCGCTTCTTATGAGAAACCAATTGTCTCGACGGATATATTATCGAATAGATATGTTAAAAACACCTTGAGGATGGATCCTAAACAACGTTTGCTGTGTTTCTGTCGATATTATGGAGCTAAATTGGAAAAAAGTTTGGCGTTGTAGTGACAGCATTTTCCGGTCGATTTCTCAGCCAAGCGTGATGAACAAACGCCTACAAAAATAATATTTTTGGAAAAAAGGAACATTTGCTATCTAACTGGGAGTCTCGTGAGTGAAAACATCTGAAGTTCTTCAAAGGTAAATGATTTAATTTGATTGCTTTTCTTATTGTCGTGAAAATGTTGCCTGCTGCCAGCAGAGCCTAGCATAGATTTATGCCATGATAAATGTACACAAATGCTTGTCTAGCGTTGGCTGTAAAGCATATTTTGAAAATCTGAGATGACAGTGTGATTAACAAAAGGCTAAACTGTGTCTCAATATATTTAATTTGTGATTTTCATGAATAGGAAAAGTTTCTAGGGGTATATATATCCGCTGCGTTATGATGACTCGTTTGAGGCTATGATTACGATCATCATTACGTTACGCTCCCGGATCCGGGTTTGAGAGTCACAAGAAGAAGCATTGAACTCATAGCCTCTTCAATCAGTGTAGATGAAGGGGAGGAGACAGGATAAAGAAGGATTTTTAAACCTTGAGATTATTGAAACATGGATTGTGTCTGTGTGTCTGTGTGTATTGCTGTGTGTGTCTGTGTGTATTGCTGTGTGTGCATGGGCAAGACTAAAGATGTAAGTGTCTTTGAACGGGGTGAATGGTAGTAGGTGTCAGGCACAGTGATATGTGTGAAGAACTGCAACGCTGCTGGGGATTTTGACGTTCAACTGTTTCCTGTGTGTATCAAAAATGGTGGTATTCTTTAGTCCTTTCTAATTAATCCTCCCTCCCCCTCCCTCCCCCTCTCTCCCTCCTGGAGGAGAGGCTGCTCTTTGATATCTGTTGTTTGGTCTGCTCAGGATTAATGGAAACTTGTAGAGAGTTGATGAAGCTGCACTTCAGAAGTGTGTGTGTGTGTGTAGTGTGTGTCCTGCTGTATTCACTTTACCTGAACTATTTCATCTTTGTTCTGCAGCTTGTCTCTGTTTCCAAACTGTCCGGACCTTCCAGCCCCCCTCTCTCTCTCTTTCTCACTCTCTCTCTCTCCCTCTCCCTCTCCCTCTATCTCTCTCTCTCCCTCTCTCTCTATCTCTCTCTCTCTCTCTCCCTCACCCTCTCTCTCTCTCCTCCCTCTCCCTCTTTCTCTCCCTCTCTCTCCCTCTCCCTCTTTCTCTCCCTCTTTCCCTCCCTCTCCTCTCTCCCTCTCTCCCTCTCTCTCCCTCTCTCTCTCTCTCTCTCTCTCTCTCTCTCTCTCTCTCTCTCTCTCTCTCTCTCTCTCTCTCTCTCTCTCTCTCTCTCTCTCCCCCTCTCTCTCTCTCTATCTCTCTCTCTCTCTCTCTCTCTCTCTCTCTCTCTCTCTCTCTCTTTCTCTCTCTCTCTCCTCTCTCTCCCCCTCCCTCTCTCTCTCTCTCTCTCTCTCTCTCTCTCTCTCTCTCTCTCTCTCCCTCTCCCTCTCCCTCTCCTCTCTCTCCCTGTCCTCTCTCCCTCTCTCTCTCCTCTCTCTCCCTCTTTCTCTCCCTCTCTCCTCTCTCTCCTCTCTCTCTCTCCCTCTCTCCTCTCTCCTCTCTCTCTCTCTATTGCTCACCCTCTCTCTCCTGTCTCTCCTCTCTCTCTCTCCTCTCTCTCCCTCGCTCCTCAGTCTGTGTTAATGTGTCTGACTGTCTTATCTATAACTTCTCCTCTCTCTGAGCACTAGCTAGCATCGACAGCAGGCTGCTCCCCTCCCATTAACACCACACGCACACACACACGTCGTGCTCTCTCCCGGGATCTCCTGTCTCCTGACAATGAGGAGACACAGAGCATCGCTCAGGCAGTTAGGGCTGCTGGCTGATTAGAGAAAAGAGGAGAGAAAGAGAGAGGAGAGGAGAGTCAAACTTGAGAAGGAGAGAGAGAGGAGAGAAGTTGAGAGAGTGGAGAGAAACTCGAGAGGGAGAGAGGGGAGATGGAGGGAGAGAGAAGAGAGGGAGGGAGGAGAGAGAGGGAGAGAAGGATAGGGAAAGGAGAGGGAGAGAAGGAGAGAGGAGAGAAAGGAGTGGGAGGAGATAAGGAGAGAGATTGAGAGAAGGAGAGAGATTGAGAGAAGGAGAGAGAGGAGAGAAGGAGAGAAGGAGAGAGAGGAGATAAGGAGAGAGAAGATAAGGAGGAAGGTCAATGGAAGAACACAGTGTGGTCAGGATGATAAACTCATTAACTTCATATAACAACACTCAGCAACAAATAGTCTCTGTTCATTCTGTCTGTCTGTTCATTCTGTCTGTCTGTCTGTCTGTCTGTCTGTCTGTCTGTCTGTCTGTCTGTCCTCTGAGTGAGAGATTTAGAGTGGACTAGGAAACTTCTTTAGGGAACTGGGGAGGCGGAGAGGAGAAGTTTTAACAATTACTTAGTTCAGGAATGTGTCTGTCTGTATTGCTCTGTGTGTATTGCTCTGTCTGTATTGCTCTGTGTGTCTGTATTGCTGTGTGTGTCTGTGTGTATTGCTCTGTGTGTCTGTGTGTATTTCTCTGTGTGTCTGTGTGTATTGCTGTGTGTGTCTGTGTGTATTGCTGTGTGTGTCTGTGTGTATTGCTCTGTGTGTCTGTCTGTATTGCTCTGTGTGTCTGTGTGTATTGCTCTGTGTTTCTGTGTGTATTGCACTGTGTGTCTGTGTGTATTGCTCTGTGTGTCTGTGTGTATTGCACTGTGTGTCTGTCTGTATTGCTCTGTGTGTCTGTGTGTATTGCTGTGTGTGTCTGTGTGTATTGCTCTGTGTGTCTGTGTGTATTGCTGTGTGTGTCTGTCTGTATTGCTCTGTGTGTCTGTGTGTATTGCTGTGTGTGTCTGTGTGTATTGCTCTGTGTTTATGTCTGTATTGCTCTGTGTGTCTGTGTGTATTGCTGTGTCTGTCTGTGTGTATTGCTCTGTGTGTCTGTGTGTATTGCTCTGTGTCTGTCTGTATTGCTCTGTGTGTCTGTGTGTATTGCTCTGTGTTTCTGTGTGTATTGCACTGTGTGTCTGTGTGTATTGCTCTGTGTGTCTGTGTGTATTGCACTGTGTGTCTGTCTGTATTGCTCTGTGTGTCTGTGTGTATTGCTGTGTGTGTCTGTGTGTATTGCTCTGTGTGTCTGTGTGTATTGCTCTGTGTGTCTGTATTGCTCTGTGTGTCTGTCTGTATTGCTCTGTGTGTCTGTGTGTATTGCTGTGTGTGTCTGTGTGTATTGCTCTGTGTGTCTGTGTGTATTGCTGTGTGTGTCTGTCTGTATTGCTCTGTGTGTCTGTGTGTATTGCTGTGTGTGTCTGTGTGTATTGCTCTGTGTTTATGTCTGTATTGCTCTGTGTGTCTGTGTGTATTGCTGTGTCTGTCTGTGTGTATTGCACTGTGTGTCTGTCTGTATTGCTCTGTGTGTCTGTGTGTATTGCTGTGTGTGTCTGTGTGTATTGCTCTGTGTGTCTGTGTGTATTGCTGTGTGTGTCTGTCTGTATTGCTCTGTGTGTCTGTGTGTATTGCTGTGTGTGTCTGTGTGTATTGCTCTGTGTTTATGTCTGTATTGCTCTGTCTGTATTGCTCTGTGTGTCTGTGTGTATTGCTCTGTGTGTCTGTGTGTATTGCTGTGTGTGTCTGTGTGTATTGCTCTGTGTGTCTGTGTGTATTGCTCTGTGTGTCTGTGTGTATTGCTGTGTGTGTCTGTCTGTATTGCTCTGTGTGTCTGTATTGCTGTGTGTGTCTGTGTGTATTGCTCTGTGTGTCTGTGTGTATTTCTCTGTGTGTCTGTGTGTATTGCTGTGTGTGTCTGTGTGTATTGCTGTGTGTGTCTGTGTGTATTGCTCTGTGTGTCTGTCTGTATTGCTCTGTGTGTCTGTGTGTATTGCTCTGTGTTTCTGTGTGTATTGCACTGTGTGTCTGTGTGTATTGCTCTGTGTGTCTGTGTGTATTGCACTGTGTGTCTGTCTGTATTGCTCTGTGTGTCTGTGTGTATTGCTGTGTGTGTCTGTGTGTATTGCTCTGTGTGTCTGTGTGTATTGCTGTGTGTGTCTGTCTGTATTGCTCTGTGTGTCTGTGTGTATTGCTGTGTGTGTCTGTGTGTATTGCTCTGTGTTTATGTCTGTATTGCTCTGTGTGTCTGTGTGTATTGCTGTGTCTGTCTGTGTGTATTGCTCTGTGTGTCTGTGTGTATTGCTCTGTGTGTCTGTCTGTATTGCTCTGTGTGTCTGTGTGTATTGCTCTGTGTTTCTGTGTGTATTGCACTGTGTGTCTGTGTGTATTGCTCTGTGTGTCTGTGTGTATTGCACTGTGTGTCTGTCTGTATTGCTCTGTGTGTCTGTGTGTATTGCTGTGTGTGTCTGTGTGTATTGCTCTGTGTGTCTGTGTGTATTGCTCTGTGTGTCTGTGTGTATTGCTCTGTGTGTCTGTCTGTATTGCTCTGTGTGTCTGTGTGTATTGCTGTGTGTGTCTGTGTGTATTGCTCTGTGTGTCTGTGTGTATTTCTGTGTGTGTCTGTCTGTATTGCTCTGTGTGTCTGTGTGTATTGCTGTGTGTGTCTGTGTGTATTGCTCTGTGTTTATGTCTGTATTGCTCTGTGTGTCTGTGTGTATTGCTGTGTCTGTCTGTGTGTATTGCACTGTGTGTCTGTCTGTATTGCTCTGTGTGTCTGTGTGTATTGCTGTGTGTGTCTGTGTGTATTGCTCTGTGTGTCTGTGTGTATTGCTGTGTGTGTCTGTCTGTATTGCTCTGTGTGTCTGTGTGTATTGCTGTGTGTGTCTGTGTGTATTGCTCTGTGTTTATGTCTGTATTGCTCTGTCTGTATTGCTCTGTGTGTCTGTGTGTATTGCTCTGTGTGTCTGTGTGTATTGCTGTGTGTGTCTGTGTGTATTGCTCTGTGTGTCTGTGTGTATTGCTCTGTGTGTCTGTGTGTATTGCTGTGTGTGTCTGTCTGTATTGCTCTGTGTGTCTGTGTGTATTGCTCTGTGTGTCTGTGTGTATTGCTCTGTGTGTCTGTCTGTATTGCTGTGTGTGTCTGTGTGTATTGCTCTGTGTGTCTGTGTGTATTGCTCTGTGTGTCTGTCTGTATTGCTCTGTGTGTCTGTGTGTATTGCTGTGTGTGTCTCTGTGTATTGCTCTGTGTGTCTGTGTGTATTGCTCTGTGTGTCTGTCTGTATTGCTCTGTGTGTCTGTGTGTATTGCTCTGTGTGTCTGTGTGTATTGCTGTGTGTGCGTGTGTTGCTTTGTGTGTATGTCTGTCAACAGGCAGCAGAGTGTACACATTGTACCTAATTGATTCTGATTGGCTGGTTGGTTGACATTCTGCTTGTTTGACTGGATTCGTCAGGATCAGAACCAGATCACGGGACAGACATGTGATTCTATGTAAACACTGCTCCATGTGTATCCTGACCTGTCAAGTCACGCGTGTTCTCTCTGATACTGTGTGTGTGTGTGTGTGTGTGGTTGTGTCGGTGTGTGTGTGTGTGGTCTTGCCTAACTATCACATCTTAGATAGACCATAGATCACGATGTAAATACCACTCCATATTTGGTCTTTCCTCTCTGCCATATTTGGTCTTTCCTCTCAGCCAAATTTGGTCTTTCCTCTCAGCCATATTTGGTCTTTCCACTCAGCCAAATTTGGTCTTTCCTCTCAGCCATTTCAGATCAGTAATGCTTTGGCCTTTGACTAGAACAGAGTTTCAATTGGATGAATGAACCCGATCAGAGAAGCTGCAGCCAATGACTGAGAAAGAGTATCTTTGAGTGAGGCAGGTAGGTGAGAGTCCGGGTCGGCCTAATCTCTGTCTCTCACTGCCCAACTTCAATGATTACTGTGTGAACGAGAGCGAGCACAGAGAGAGAGTTTAAAATTGAAACGTGGCTAGCGGTAATCACACCCCTTGCCAAGAATATTACACGCCACATAGGGAAAGATGGAAAAAACCCATAGGTGGGAAAATCAATATTGGCCCACTACAGATGAAGGATCTTCATTTGATCGGCCTGTTGTTGTCCTGTTATTTCCAGCACAGCAGGAAATACAAACTTATAGTGTATTCGAGGTTTAAAAGCTAGAAACATATTCCATTTAACGTGGAAGACTGGTTTTGGATTAATATGTTTTACTATAGTGCCGTCGGAGAAAGTATTCAGACCCCCTTTTGATTTTTTTTAAATCTCCACATTTTGTTAGACTTTTGCTGCTTTTTTGCTAGCTTGGTTAGTGCATACTGAATCACGCCATTAGCCTACATTTCACGATATAATTTCACTTAGTTGTCTTCACTTCATCCATATCTGCAGCAGTATGTTTAGTCATGTTTCAAATCGTGTTCATTTTTACACAGGTAATCCACTTCCTGTCGTCGGTCCCATTTTGAGTTTTGGTGACTCCGGAAAGAGGCATGATGTCTCTGTAACTCTCCGTCGGCTGAGGGAAGAGAAGTATGTCTGTCTGTCTGTCTGTCTGGATACGCTATAAACGCTACGGGTTCAGTCAGTCTGTCTGTCTGGATACGCTATAAACGCTACGGGTTCAGTCTGTCTGTCTGTCTGGATGCGCTATAAACGCTACGGGTTCAGTCAGTCTGTCTGTCTGGATACGCTATAAACGCTACGGGTTCAGTCAGTCTGTCTGTCTGGATACGCTATAAACGCTACGGGTTCAGTCTGTCTGTCTGTCTGTCTGGATACGCTATAAACGCTACGGGTTCAGTCTGTCTGTCTGTCTGGATACGCTATAAACGCTACGGGTTCAGTCTGTCTGTCTGTCTGGATGCTCTATAAACGCTACGGGTTCAGTCAGTCTGTCTGTCTGGATACGCTATAAACGCTACGGGTTCAGTCAGTCTGTCTGTCTGGATACGCTATAAACGCTACGGGTTCAGTCAGTCTGTCTGTCTGTCTGGATACGCTATAAACGCTACGGGTTCAGTCTGTCTGTCTGTCTGGATACGCTATAAATGCTACAGGTTCAGTCTGTCTGTCTGTCTGTCTGGATACGCTATAAACGCTACGGGTTCAGTCTGTCTGTCTGTCTGGATACGCTATAAAGCTACTGGTCAGTGTTCCAGGTCTCCTGGTCCGTTACTGTCTCTGTTCCAGGTCTCCTGGTCAGTTACTGTCTCTGTTCCAGGTCTGATAGTCAGTTACTGTCTCTGTTCCAGGTCTGATAGTCAGTTACTGTCTCTGTTCCAGGTCTCCTGGTCAGTTACTGTCTCTGTTCCAGGTCTACTGGTCAGTTACTGTCTCTGTTCCAGGTCTACTCGTCAGTTACTGTCTTTGTTCCAGGTTTCCTGGTCAGTTACTGTCTCTGTTCCAGGTCTGATAGTCAGCTACTGTCTCTGTTCCAGGTCTGATAGTCTGTTACTGTCTCTGTTCCAGGTCTGATAGTCTGTTACTGTCTCTGTTCCAGGTCTGATAGTCTGTTACTGTCTCTGTTCCAGGTCTGATAGTCAGTTACTGTCTCTGTTCCAGGTCTGATAGTCAGTTACTGTCTCTGTTCCAGGTCTGATAGTCAGTTACTGTCTCTGTTCCAGGTCTGATAGTCTGTTACTGTCTCTGTTCCAGGTCTGATAGTCAGTTACTGTCTCTGTTCCAGGTCTGATAGTCAGTTACTGTCTCTGTTCCAGGTCTCCTGGTCAGTTACTGTCTCTGTTCCAGGTCTCCTGGTCAGTTACTGTCTCTGTTCCAGGTCTGATAGTCAGTTACTGTCTCTGTTCCAGGTCTGATAGTCAGTTACTGTCTCTGTTCCAGGTCTCCTGGTCAGTTACTGTCTCTGTTCCAGGTCTACTGGTCAGTTACTGTCTCTGTTCCAGGTCTGATAGTCAGTTACTGTCTCTGTTCCAGGTCTCCTGGTCAGTTACTGTCTCTGTTTCAGGTCTCCTGGTCAGTTACTGTCTCTGTTCCAGGTCTGATAGTCAGTTACTGTCTCTGTTCCAGGTCTGATAGTCAGTTACTGTCTCTGTTCCAGGTCTGATAGTCTGTTACTGTCTCTGTTCCAGGTCTACTGGTCAGTTACTGTCTCTGTTCCAGGTCTGATAGTCTGTTACTGTCTCTGTTCCAGGTCTGATAGTCTGTTACTGTCTCTGTTCCAGGTCAGTTACTGTCTCTGTTCCAGGTCTGATAGTCAGTTACTGTCTCTGTTCCAGGTCTGATAGTCAGTTACTGTCTCTGTTCCAGGTCTGATAGTCAGTTACTGTCTCTGTTCCAGGTCAGTTACTGTCTCTGTTCCAGGTCTCCTGGTCAGTTACTGTCTCTGTTCCAGGTCTGATAGTCAGTTACTGTCTCTGTTCCAGGTCTGATAGTCAGTTACTGTCTCTGTTCCAGGTCTGATAGTCAGTTACTGTCTCTGTTCCAGGTCTGATAGTCAGTTACTGTCTCTGTTCCAGGTCAGATAGTCTGTTACTGTCTCTGTTCCAGGTCTACTGGTCAGTTACTGTCTCTGTTCCAGGTCTGATAGTCTGTTACTGTCTCTGTTCCAGGTCTGAAAGTCAGTTACTGTCTCTGTTCCAGGTCTGATAGTCTGTTACTGTCTCTGTTCCAGGTCTGATAGTCAGTTACTGTCTCTGTTCCAGGTCTGATAGTCAGTTACTGTCTCTGTTCCAGGTCTGATAGTCAGTTACTGTCTCTGTTCCAGGTCTCCTGGTCAGTTACTGTCTCTGTTCCAGGTCTCCTGGTCAGTTACTGTCTCTGTTCCAGGTCTGATAGTCAGTTACTGTCTCTGTTCCAGGTCTGATAGTCAGTTACTGTCTCTGTTCCAGGTCTCCTGGTCAGTTACTGTCTCTGTTCCAGGTCTACTGGTCAGTTACTGTCTCTGTTCCAGGTCTGATAGTCAGTTACTGTCTCTGTTCCAGGTCTCCTGGTCAGTTACTGTCTCTGTTCCAGGTCTCCTGGTCAGTTACTGTCTCTGTTCCAGGTCTGATAGTCAGTTACTGTCTCTGTTCCAGGTCTGATAGTCAGTTACTGTCTCTGTTCCAGGTCTGATAGTCAGTTACTGTCTCTGTTCCAGGTCAGTTACTGTCTCTGTTCCAGGTCTGATAGTCAGTTACTGTCTCTGTTCCAGGTCTGATAGTCAGTTACTGTCTCTGTTCCAGGTCTCCTGGTCAGTTACTGTCTCTGTTCCAGGTCTGATAGTCAGTTACTGTCTCTGTTCCAGGTCTGATAGTCAGTTACTGTCTCTGTTCCAGGTCTGATAGTCTGTTACTGTCTCTGTTCCAGGTCTACTGGTCAGTTACTGTCTCTGTTCCAGGTCTGATAGTCTGTTACTGTCTCTGTTCCAGGTCTGAAAGTCAGTTACTGTCTCTTTTCCAGGTCTGATAGTCTGTTACTGTCTCTGTTCCAGGTCTGATAGTCAGTTACTGTCTCTGTTCCAGGTCTGATAGTCAGTTACTGTCTCTGTTCCAGGTCTGATAGTCAGTTACTGTCTCTGTTCCAGGTCTGATAGTCAGTTACTGTCTCTGTTCCAGGTCTCCTGGTCAGTTACTGTCTCTGTTCCAGGTCTGATAGTCAGTTACTGTCTCTGTTCCAGGTCTGATAGTCAGTTACTGTCTCTGTTCCAGGTCTCCTGGTCAGTTACTGTCTCTGTTCCAGGTCTACTGGTCAGTTACTGTCTCTGTTCCAGGTCTGATAGTCAGTTACTGTCTCTGTTCCAGGTCTCCTGGTCAGTTACTGTCTCTGTTCCAGGTCTCCTGGTCAGTTACTGTCTCTGTTCCAGGTCTGATAGTCAGTTACTGTCTCTGTTCCAGGTCTGATAGTCAGTTACTGTCTCTGTTCCAGGTCTGATAGTCAGTTACTGTCTCTGTTCCAGGTCTACTGGTCAGTTACTGTCTCTGTTCCAGGTCTGATAGTCTGTTACTGTCTCTGTTCCAGGTCAGTTACTGTCTCTGTTCCAGGTCTGATAGTCAGTTACTGTCTCTGTTCCAGGTCTGATAGTCAGTTACTGTCTCTGTTCCAGGTCTGATAGTCAGTTACTGTCTCTGTTCCAGGTCAGTTACTGTCTCTGTTCCAGGTCTGATAGTCAGTTACTGTCTCTGTTCCAGGTCTGATAGTCAGTTACTGTCTCTGTTCCAGGTCTCCTGGTCAGTTACTGTCTCTGTTCCAGGTCTGATAGTCAGTTACTGTCTCTGTTCCAGGTCTGATAGTCAGTTACTGTCTCTGTTCCAGGTCTGATAGTCTGTTACTGTCTCTGTTCCAGGTCTACTGGTCAGTTACTGTCTCTGTTCCAGGTCTGATAGTCTGTTACTGTCTCTGTTCCAGGTCTGAAAGTCAGTTACTGTCTCTGTTCCAGGTCTGATAGTCTGTTACTGTCTCTGTTCCAGGTCAGTTACTGTCTCTGTTCCAGGTCTGATAGTCAGTTACTGTCTCTGTTCCAGGTCTGATAGTCAGTTACTGTCTCTGTTCCAGGTCTGATAGTCAGTTACTGTCTCTGTTCCAGGTCAGTTACTGTCTCTGTTCCAGGTCTGATAGTCAGTTACTGTCTCTGTTCCAGGTCTGATAGTCAGTTACTGTCTCTGTTCCAGGTCTGATAGTCAGTTACTGTCTCTGTTCCAGGTCAGTTACTGTCTCTGTTCCAGGTCTGATAGTCAGTTACTGTCTCTGTTCCAGGTCAGTTACTGTCTCTGTTCCTGGTCTGATAGTCTGTTATATACACAACAAAACTCCAGTGATCACGTGTTCCTGTTTCTCTGCCCTGGTTGCTAAACAGTTTTCATGATGATCATGTCTATGTAAAAATAACCCTGCAGCAACAGGAAATGTGAATGAGTGTGTGGATTATAATAAATGGAGGGGTTGATACCTTTTCTTGTGAAGTGTTAAAGTGGAATTTACATAATTTAGAAACCTTTTTAACTGTGTAAAGGACTAGGATAATAACCATGAATCAGAAATCATTTTGTAAGAAATGTAAAGTGTGACTTTCCGGCTCAAGTCAACAACAAATGAAGTGACCGAGATGCCACCTAAAATATATTGCTGATAGTGTGCCTTCCTGCGGTCTTGTGAGTTGCGCTACATACACTGATTGGCTACTATCACCATTGACGCTACGTAGAGATCGAAATACTATTGAATCACTGTGATCAGCACCATCTCCTTGCTCATGATCAGAAAACATTGCTATTTACACACTGCATAGGCCTGTATAATTAGCGTAGCATAGGCTATTTCCTCCTTGTGCGGGTGAGGGATGATTCTTCATGATGGTGTGTGTGTGTGTGTGTGTGTGTGTGTGTGTGTGTGTGTGTGTGTGTGTGTGTGTGTGTGTGTGTGTGTGTGTGTGTGTGTGTGTGTGTGTGTGTGTGTTCACAGAGCGCACCAACTCTGCCCTAAAGCTGGTATTGGGGACAAACAAAGTATACAGAAGGCTTCACTCAGACTAGTTATACTAGTTAGTTAGCTAGTTATCTATAGCTGGCTATTGACTGACAACAGTAGAGACTAGTTCTACTAGTTAGTTATCTATAGATGGCTATTGACTGACAACAGTAGAGACTAGTTCTACTAGTTAGTTATCTATAGATGGCTATTGGCTGACAACAGTAGAGACTAGGTCTACTAGCTAGTTATCTATAGATGGCTATTGACTGACAACAGTAGAGACTAGTTCTACTAGTTAGTTATCTATAGATGGCTATTGACTGACAACAGTAGACTAGTTCTACTTAGCTAGCTAATTTGTAGCTGGCTATTGACTGACAACAGTAGAGACTAGTTCTACTAGCTAGTTATCTATAGCTGGCTATTGACTGACAACAGTAGAAACTAGTTATACTTAGCTAGCTAATTTGTAGCTGGCTATTGACTGACAACAGTAGAGACTTGTCACGCCCTGGTCGAAGTATTTTGTGTTTTTCTTTATGTATTTGGTCAGGCCAGGGTGTGACATGGGTTTTTGTATGTGGTGTGTAGCTTAGTGGGATTGTAGCTTAGTGGGGTGTTCTAGGAGAGTCTATGGCTGTCTGAAGTGGTTCTCAATCAGAGGCAGGTGTTTATCGTTGTCTCTGATTGGTAGCCATATTTAAGCAGCCATATTCTTTGGTTGTATGGTGGGTGATTGTCCGGAGTGTCTTGATGTCCTTAGTATTTGCACCAGTTAAGGCTGTTTCGGTTTTCACTACGTTTATTGTTTTGTAGATTTTGTGTTTTGGATTCGTGTTTCGTTGTGTAAATAAACATGGATCACAATATACGCGCTGCAGTTTGGTCCGACTCTCCTTCACCATTAGAAAACCGTGACAAGACTAATTCTACTAGCTAGTTATCTATAGCTGGCTATTGACTGACAACAGTAGAAACTAGTTCTACTTAGCTAGCTAATTTGTAGCTGGCTATTGACTGACAACAGTAGAGACTAGTTC
>NC_068427.1:52212508-52215008 GCF_023373465.1 Oncorhynchus keta
CTTACTGTGAGACACTTAAGACCGAGCTACAGGAAGACAGGACGGACAGCTGATCGTCCTCGCAGTGGCAGACCACGTGTAACAACACCTGCACAGGATCAGTACATCCGAACATCACACCTGCGGGACAGGTACAGGATGGCAACAACAACTGCCCGAGTTACACCAGGAACGCACAATCCCTCCATCAGTGCTCAGACTGTCAGCAATAGGCTGAGAGAGGCTGGACTGAGGACTTGTAGGCCTGATGTAAGGCAGGTCCTCACCAGACATCACCGGCAACAACGTCGCCTATGGGCACAAACCCACCGTCGCTGGACCAGACAGGACTGGCAAAAAGTGCTCTTCACTGACGAGTCGCCGTTTTGTCTCACCAGGGGTGAATTTCGGATTTGTGTCTATCATCAAAGGAATGAGCGTTACACCGAGGCCTGTACTCTGGAGTGGGATTAGATTTGGAGGTGGAGGGTCCATCATGGTCTGGGGCGGTGTGTCACAGCATCATCGGACTGAGCTTGTTGTCATTGCAGGCAATCTCAACGCTCTGCGTTACAGGGAAGACATCCTCCTCCCTCATGTGGTACCCTTCCTGCAGGCTCATCCTGACATGACCCTCCAGCAAGACAATTCCACCAGCCATACTGCTCGTTCTGTGTGTGATGTCCTGCAAGACAGGAATGTCAGTGTTCTGCCATGGCCAGCGAAGAGGGGTAACATCTCACAGCAAGAACTGGCAAATCTGGTGCAGTCCATGAGGAGGAGATGCACTGCAGTACTTAATGCAGCTGGTGGCCACACCAGATACTGACTGATACTTTTGATTTGACCCCCACATTGTTTAGGGACACGTTATTCCATTTTCTGTTAGTCACGTGTCGGTGGAACTTGTTCAGTTTATGTCTCAGTTGTTGAAACTTGTTATGTTCATACAAATATTTACACATGTTAAGTTTGCTGAAAATAAACTAAGTTGACAGTGAGAGGACGTATATTTTAGAGTTTATATATATAATTAATATAATATAATATATATAATACATTGCCGAACGGACACTCCGTAGCTATCTTGTATCCAGCTGTTAATTCTTATGTTAATTTTTTAAATGATATATTCACTTCTCTCTCTATTTGATCGAATTTGAATATGACTTTGTGCTACAGGCTATGCTCTCTCTCATCGTCTTTCTCCCGATCAAACCATGAATCTAACAGAGTTCCATCTCAAACAGTTGTTTGAATAAGCCTAGAAACGTAAGGTTTTAATAACGAGAGATTCTCTATGTCTATGTGACAGACTGTGGGACTGTTTGAAAAGGATTTGTTGTTATGTGGTTTATGCGTTATTGTCTACATGAGAGATGTAGTGGTGAGATAATGTTGGCCTGAAATGGTTGTGTCATCGTGGACCTTACACACGGCATACACTAGTCCAGTGGACGCCAACTGGTCGATTGCGATCGACTGATCGATCTTCAAAGGCATTCCTAGTCGATCACCAAATATTTCTCTTGAAAAGCCAACAAACGATAAATACTTGCACTCCTTTTTTTTGAATTGCATTGATCTGTTGGCGGTAGGTGCACTTGACTCAAAAGGCTCACCGGGTTGCAAAGTGAGACAAACTCCACCTACGCAGCGGACCGGCAAATCTGTGACTAAAATCGAGTGCACCTACTGCGCTGCCCAATCGGATAGCTCAAATCACCGCGGCTACAGAGCGTCCAATCGGATAGCTCAAATCTCCGTGGCAACAGAGCGTCCAATCGGATAGCTCAAATCACCGTGGCTACAGAGCGTCCAATCAGATAGCTCAAATCACCGTGGCTACAGAGCATCCAATCAGATAGCTCAAATCATCGTGACAACAGAGCGTCCAATCGGATAGCTCAAATCATCGTGGCTACAGAGCGTCCATGACCCTGGCCACAGACAAGTTTAATAGGCTACTAGTCTAAGTAAGACTGAATAACTTTTAAAAATGTTTTCTTTGAGGTTAATGTAAAGAAAAACATTTCAAATCTGAGCAGTAGATCTCAGCTTGCTTTTTGACAGCGAAAGTGATCTTGACTCAGAAAAGGTTGGTGATCACTGCAGTCTACCGCTGACAGTCAACACTCAGTTTCATTCAGTCCAACCTTTCCCGAGGCTCCTATCGTAGACTTTTTGTCAGAGCAGCCAGAACACAGTCTCCTTGAATAAGCCCTTACTGGTGGGTAAAACATCCTTCTAAGCACCTTGTCAATAAAACAAAAGAAATCAAATCTGCTGTAGTTCATCGTAAAAATATCACAATACGACTAGGATGGATTCCTGGTTTTATAATTAAATTATAATCCCTAGTAAATGCGTTAGAGAGATTGCTGTGCCAGGTGCAATCATCCCAGGTCGTTATTCATACAATCTAATCATCAGGACAAATAAGGTTAATATAATAATATAATCTTCTATGAGATTATAATGAGATTATACCTGTTGTTTACCTTCCAGAGGACCGTATTAG
>NC_068427.1:52220008-52240008 GCF_023373465.1 Oncorhynchus keta
TAGGGCCATTAGACCTTCCTGATAAAATGTCCCCTCTCTCTAGGGCCATTAGACCCTCCTGATAAAATGTCCCATCTCTCTAGGGCCATGAGACCCTCCTGATAAAATGTCCCATCTCTCTGTGAAGGTGAAATGTGTGAATGTATTGTAATGTTAAAATTGTATAACTGCCTTAATTTTTCTGGACCCCAGGAAGAGTAGCTGCTGCCTTGGCAGGAACTAATGGGGATCCATAATAAACCCCAGGAAGAGTAGCTGCTGCCTTGGCAGGAACTTATGGGGATCCATATTAAACCCCAGGAAGAGTAGTTGCTGCCTTGACAGGAACTTATGGGGATCCATAATAAACCCCAGGAAGAGTAGCTGCTGCCTTGACAGGAACTTATGGGGATCCATAATAAACCCCAGGAAGAGTAGCTGCTGCCTTGGCAGGAACTAATGGGGATCCATAATAAACCCCAGGAAGAGTAGCTGCTGCCTTGACAGGAACTTATGGGGATCCATAATAAACCCCAGGAAGAGTAGCTGCTGCCTTGACAGGAACTAATGGGAATCCATAATAAACCCCAGGAAGAGTAGTTGCTGCCTTGACAGGAACTTATGGGGATCCATAATAAACCCCAGGAAGAGTAGCTGCTGCCTTGGCAGGAACTAATGGGGATCCATAATAAACCCCAGGAAGAGTAGCTGCTGCCTTGACAGGACCTAATGGGGATCCATAATAAACCCCAGGAAGAGTAGTTGCTGCCTTGACAGGAACTTATGGGGATCCATAATAAACCCCAGGAAGAGTAGCTGCTGCCTTGGCAGGAACTAATGGGGATCCATAATAAACCCCAGGAAGAGTAGCTGCTGCCTTGACAGGAACTTATGGGGATCCATAATAAACCCCAGGAAGAGTAGCTGCTGCCTTGACAGGAACTAATGGGGATCCATAATAAACCCCAGGAAGAGTAGCTGCTGCCTTGACAGGAACTAATGGGGTCCATAATAAACCCCAGGAAGAGTAGTTGCTGCCTTGACAGGAACTTATGGGGATCCATAATAAACCCCAGGAAGAGTAGCTGCTGCCTTGGCAGGAACTAATGGGGATCCATAATAAACCCCAGGAAGAGTAGCTGCTGCCTTGACAGGAACTAATGGGGATCCATAATAAACCCCAGGAAGAGTAGTTGCTGCCTTGACAGGAACTTATGGGGATCCATAATAAACCCCAGGAAGAGTAGCTGCTGCCTTGGCAGGAACTAATGGGGATCCATAATAAACCCCAGGAAGAGTAGCTGCTGCCTTGGCAGGAACTAATGGGGATTCATAATAAACCCCAGGAAGAGTAGCTGCTGCCTTGGAAGGAACAAATGGGGATCCATAATAAACCCCAGGAAGAGTAGCTGCTGCCTTGGAAGGAACTAATGGGGATCCATAATAAACCCCAGGAAGAGTAGCTGCTGCCTTGGAAGGAACTAATGGGGATCCATAATAAACCCCAGGAAGAGTAGCTGCTGCCTTGGCAGGAACTAATGGGGATCCATAATAAACCCCAGGAAGAGTAGCTGCTGCCTTGGCAGGAACTAATGGGGATCCATAATAAACCCCAGGAAGAGTAGCTGCTGCTTTGGCAGGAACTAATGGGGATCCATAATAAACCCCAGGAAGAGTAGCTGCTGCCTTGGCAGGAACTAATGGGGATCCATAATAAACCCCAGGAAGAGTAGCTGCTGCCTTGACAGGAACTTATGGGGATCCATAATAAACCCCAGGAAGAGTAGTTGTGTGGTTCTCTGTCTAGACAGTACTCCTCCTCGTAGATAGAGGGTTCTCTGTCTAGACAGTACTACTCCTCCTTAGATAGAGGGTTCTCTGTCTAGACAGTACTCCTCCTCCTTAGATAGAGGGTTCTCTGTCTAGACAGTACTACTCCTCCTTAGATAGAGGGTTCTCTGTCTAGACAGGACTACTCCTCCGTAGATAGAGGGTTCTCTGTCTAGACAGTACTACTCCTCCTTAGATAGAGGGTTCTCTGTCTAGACAGTACTACTCCTCCTTAGATAGAGGGTTCTCTGTCTAGACAGTACTACTCCTCCTTAGATAGAGGGTTCTCTGCTCTGCTATAGCTTCCATCTTCAATACATTAAATACATCCATTCAATCTATCAATTCTATAATCTCCTTTTCTCATCAACCACTTTTCTCTGTGATTTTTTCCTGTCTTTCTGTATTTATGCATACACTTACACACACACACACACACACACACACACACACACACACACACACACACACACACACACACACACACACACACACACACACACACACACACACACACACACACACACACACACACACACACACACACACACACACACACACACACACACACACACACACACACACACACACACACACACACACACACACACACACACACACACACACACACACACACACACACACACACACACACACACACACACACACACCCACACACCCCCACACACACCCACACACCCACACACACATATGTGTCAGCCTGTTAGCAGGAGATGAATTAGCAGATAAGTTAGTGACACGTGTTCACAGCTCTGAGACGTTTATTCTTATGGTGGTTTTATTGAACCTTTATTGAAACCAGTCAGTTAAGAACAAATTATTATTTACAATGACGGCCTACCAGGGAACAGTGGGTTAACTGCCTTGTTCAGGGACAGAACAACAGATGTTTACCTTGTCAGCTCGACGATTGGATTCAGCAACCTTTTGGTTACCAGTCCAACACTAACCACTAGGCTACCTGTCGTTTTGTAGCTCTTCCGTTTCCCTGAATCAGGAGAAATGGCTACGCACAGCAATACACACAAACGTCGACAAAGGAATTCATCTTTGGATTATTCAGGCAGTCAAGTTATGTATATGTTGAACCTCTTGGCTCATATGTCATATGTATGAGGTTTATGAGTTGAATACTTCCTCCTTGAACCCTTTCACTTCCTCCTTAAGTCTTTGTATTGGTTATGATTGCTTTTCCCCTACACACTCTCTATCTCTCTCTCTCTGTCTCTCTGTCCCTCTCTCTGTTTCTCTGTCCCTCTCTCTCTCTATCTCTGTCTCTCTGTCCCTCTCTCTGTCTCTCTCTCTCTCTCTCTCTATCTCTCTCTGTCTCTCTCTCTGTCTCTCTCTCTATCTCTCTCTCTCTGTGTCTTTCTGTCCCTCTCTCTCTCTCTTTCTCTCTCTCTAGAGTGGGTCTATTAGTGTTGGGTCAGGGAGGGAGAGGTAGTGGTATTTTGTAGTCTTACATGACCCTAGTGTTCCTCTAGACAGCTTTGAAGACAGGAACAGGAAGTGCTGAGTTGTGCTTCCTGTCTTTGTCCTGTTCCTCCAGGGAGGTGTGAGCATCTGTCTGTTAGGATTTATAGCCACCTTCTTCCATGACTGTCCTCTCTCTCTCTCTCTCTGTCTCTCTCTCTGTCTCTCTGTCTCTCTCTCTGTCTCTCTGTCTCTCTCTGTCTCTCTCTCTCTCTCTCTCTCTCTCTCTGTCTCTCTCTGTCTCTCTCTCTCTCTCTCTCTCTCTCCTCTCTCTCTCTCTCTCTCTCTTTGTCTCTCTCTCTCTCTCTCTCTCTCTCTCTCTCTCTCTCTCTGTCTCTCTCTCTCTCTCTCTCTCTTCTCTCTCTCTCTCTCTCTCTCTCTCTCTCTCTCTCTCTCTCTCTCTCTCTCTCTCTCTCTCTCTCTCTCTCTGTCTCTCTCTCTCTCTCTCTCTGTCTCTCTCTCTCTCTCTCTGTCTCTCTCTCTCTCTCTCTCTGTCTCTCTCTCTCTCTCTTCCTGTTCTTATCGTTCGGCTGTTGTTGATTCAGTGGGCATTGGCAGGAAGTGAGGCGGGAGGTTGTGCACATGGCCCTGAGGCCCTGTAGAAAATACAAAGGAAGTATATATGCAGTGTCTCTGTGAAGTCCAGGGTCCTTACTGAGCAGCTGTGTGTCCTCTCTTCCTGTAGGCTGTATGTGTGTGTGTGTCTGCCTCTCTCTCTGTGTGTGTGTGTGTGTCCACGCTTTCCTGTGGGCTCCTCTGCTCCTCTCTCCTGACCACTCCTCAGCCATCACCTTCCTGGTTTGCCTCCCGAATGAACCCATGTTCCCTACATAGTGCACTAATGTTGACCTGGGCCCATAGGCCTCTGGTTAAAAGTAGTGCACTATTTAGGGAATAGGGTGTGTTTTGGGATACATTCTCTGTTGTTCTCAGCCCTTTCTGAAAGTAATAAACCCTTCAAGATGGGTAGGCATTTTCTCCGTTGGTATGGAGACGCTGCCAAAATATACCACCTCAGTAAATACACAGCCGTTGTAGCTCATCTACATCATCTCGCCGTGTGTGTAGATCCTTCTAGAAGGATGTGAATCAAGGGCAACATTTGTACAATTCCTTGAGGACTAATGCTGTGAGAAACACACACCTCACTACCAACCTAACTACCAAACTAACAACCAACCTTACTACCAACCTACCTACCTACCTACTAACTTACCTACCTAACTACCTTCCTATGTACCTACTTAACTAACTAACTAACTAACTAACTAACTAACTAACTAACTAACTACCTACCTACCTACCTACCTACCTACGTACATACCTAACTACCAACCTACCTATATACCTACCTAACTACCTACCTACATAACTACATACCTAACGACCTACCTACCTATTTACCTACCTACCTACCTACCTACCTACCTACCTACCTACCTACCTACCTACCTATTTACCTACCTACCTAAGGTCTACTACACCTGTTGTATTCAGCATTTCACTGTAAGGTCTACCTACACCTGTTGTATTCAGCATTTCACTGTAAGGTCTACTACACCTGTTGTATTCAGCATTTCACTGTAAGGTCTACTACACCTGTTGTATTCAGCATTTCACTGTAAGGTCTACTACACCTGTTGTATTCAGCATTTCACTGTAAGGTCTACTACACCTGTTGTATTCAGCATTTCACTGTAAGGTCTACTACACCTGTTGTATTCAGCATTTCACTGTGAGGTCTACTACACCTGTTGTATTCAGCATTTCACTGTAAGGTCTACTACACCTGTTGTATTCAGCATTTCACTGTAAGGTATACTACACCTGTTGTATTCAGCATTTCACTGTAAGGTCTACTACACCTGTTGTATTCAGCATTTCACCGTAAGGTCTACTACACCTGTTGTATTCAGCATTTCACCGTAAGGTCTACTACACCTGTTGTATTCAGCATTTCACTGTAAGGTCTACTACACCTGTTGTATTCAGCATTTCACTGTAAGGTCTACTACACCTGTTGTATTCAGCATTTCACTGTAAGGTCTACTACACCTGTTGTATTCGGCACATGTGACTAATAACATTAGCTTTGATTATTTGTTCTCTGCCGTACAGCGAAGTTCTGTTTTCCTATTGCGTTCTTGTAGATAACAGGAGTCATATATAACTCGTCGTCTTTATAAACACCAGTTAAAACCGTGTGGAAAATATATCACTGTCCCTCAGATACGGCAGTCTGTAGACTAAACACAGGGAAGCCTTGCGAGCAGAAACACCGTCCATGCTGCCAAACCTATTTACAGTGTTTGAATATTTATATAGGTACAGTACAGAATGACTCCAGCTCATTTGCACCTTGTCAGCATCCCAAATGGCACCATGTGTCCTTTATAGTGCACTACTTTTGACTGGAACACTGAGGGAATAGGGGACACTATAAAGGGAACAGGTTGATGTAGTGTCCATGTTGACATTCATTTGGATTGGTTGTATAGATTACTATGAGTTAGGTGTAGCTGGTTGTATAGATTACTATGAGTTAGGTGGTGTAGCTGGTTGTATAGATTACTATGAGTTAGGTGTAGCTGGTTGTATAGATTACTCTGAGTTAGGTGTAGCTGGTTGTATAGATTACTATGAGTTAGGTGTAGCTGGTTGTATAGATTACTATGAGTTAGGTGTAGCTGGTTGTATAGATTACTATGAGTTAGGTGTAGCTGGTTGTATAGATTACTATGAGTTAGGTGTAGCTGGTTGTATAGATTACTATGAGTTAGGTGTAGCTGGTTGTATAGATTACTCTGAGTTAGGTGTAGCTGGTTGTATAGATTACTATGAGTTAGGTGTAGCTGGTTGTATAGATTACTCTGAGTTAGGTGTAGCTGGTTGTATAGATTACTCTGAGTTAGGTGTAGCTGGTTGTATAGATTACTATGAGTTAGGTGTAGCTGGTTGTATAGATTACTATGAGTTAGGTGTAGCTGGTTGTATAGATTACTATGAGTTAGGTGTAGCTGGTTGTATAGATTACTCTGAGTTAGGTGTAGCTGGTTGTATAGATTACTATGAGTTAGGTGTAGCTGGTTGTATAGATTACTATGAGTTAGGTGTAGCTGGTTGTATAGATTACTATGAGTTAGGTGTAGCTGGTTGTATAGATTACTATGAGTTAGGTGTAGCTGGTTGTATAGATTCCTCTGAGTTAGGTGTAGCTGGTTGTATAGATTACTATGAGTTAGGTGTAGCTGGTTGTATAGATTACTATGAGTTAGGTGTAGCTGGTTGTATAGATTACTATGAGTTAGGTGTAGCTGGTTGTATAGATTACTATGAGTTAGGTGTAGCTGGTTGTATAGATTACTATGAGTTAGGTGTAGCTGGTTGTATAGATTACTATGAGTTAGGTGTAGCTGGTTGTATAGATTACTATGAGTTAGGTGTAGCTGGTTGTATAGATTACTCTGAGTTAGGTGTAGCTGGTTGTATAGATTACTATGAGTTAGGTGTAGCTGGTTGTATAGATTACTCTGAGTTAGGTGTAGCTGGTTGTATAGATTACTATGAGTTAGGTGTAGCTGGTTGTATAGATTACTATGAGTTAGGTGTAGCTGGTTGTATAGATTACTATGAGTTAGGTGTAGCTGGTTGTATAGATTACTATGAGTTAGGTGTAGCTGGTTGTATAGATTACTATGAGTTAGGTGTAGCTGGTTGTATAGATTACTCTGAGTTAGGTGTAGCTGGTTGTATAGATTACTATGAGTTAGGTGTAGCTGGTTGTATAGATTACTCTGAGTTAGGTGTAGCTGGTTGTATAGATTACTCTGAGTTAGGTGTAGCTGGTTGTATAGATTACTATGAGTTAGGTGTAGCTGGTTGTATAGATTACTATGAGTTAGGTGGTGTAGCTGGTTGTATAGATTACTATGAGTTAGGTGTAGCTGGTTGTATAGATTACTCTGAGTTAGGTGTAGCTGGTTGTATAGATTACTATGAGTTAGGTGTAGCTGGTTGTATAGATTACTATGAATAATAATAATAATAATATATGCCATTTAGCTGACGCTTTTATCCAAAGCGACTTACAGTCATGTGTGCGTACATTCTACGTATGGGTGGTCCCGGGAATCGAACCCACTACCCTGGCGTTACAAGCGCCATGCTCTACCAACTGAGCCACAGAAGGACCACAATGAGTACTATGAGTTAGGTGTAGCTGGTTGTATAGATTCCTCTGAGTTAGGTGTAGCTGGTTGTATAGATTACTATGAGTTAGGTGTAGCTGGTTGTATAGATTACTATGAGTTAGGTGTAGCTGGTTGTATAGATTACTATGAGTTAGGTGTAGCTGGTTGTATAGATTACTATGAGTTAGGTGTAGCTGGTTGTATAGATTACTATGAGTTAGGTGTAGCTGGTTGTATAGATTACTATGAGTTAGGTGTAGCTTGTTGTATAGATTACTATGAGTTAGGTGTAGCTGGTTGTATAGATTCCTCTGAGTTAGGTGTAGCTGGTTGTATAGATTACTATGAGTTAGGTGTAGCTGGTTGTATAGATTACTATGAGTTAGGTGTAGCTGGTTGTATAGATTACTATGAGTTAGGTGTAGCTGGTTGTATAGATTACTATGAGTTAGGTGTAGCTGGTTGTATAGATTACTCTGAGTTAGGTGTAGCTGGTTGTATAGATTACTCTGAGTTAGGTGTAGCTGGTTGTATAGATTACTATGAGTTAGGTGTAGCTGGTTGTATAGATTACTATGAGTTAGGTGTAGCTGGTTGTATAGATTACTATGAGTTAGGTGTAGCTGGTTGTATAGATTACTATGAGTTAGGTGAAGCTGGTTGTATAGATTACTATGAGTTAGGTGTAGCTGGTTGTATAGATTACTATGAGTTAGGTGTACCTGGTTGTATAGATTACTATGAGTTAGGTGGTGTAGCTGGTTGTATAGATTACTCTGAGTTAGGTGTAGCTGGTTGTATAGATTACTCTGAGTTAGGTGTAGCTGGTTGTATAGATTACTATGAGTTAGGTGTAGCTGGTTGTATAGATTACTATGAGTTAGGTGGTGTAGCTGGTTGTATAGATTACTATGAGTTAGGTGTAGCTGGTTGTATAGATTACTATGAGTTAGGTGTAGCTGGTTGTATAGATTACTATGAGTTAGGTGTAGCTGGTTGTATAGATTACTATGAGTTAGGTGTAGCTGGTTGTATAGATTACTATGAGTTAGGTGTAGCTGGTTGTATAGATTACTATGAGTTAGGTGTAGCTGGTTGTATAGATTACTCTGAGTTAGGTGTAGCTGGTTGTATAGATTACTATGAGTTAGGTGTAGCTGGTTGTATAGATTACTATGAGTTAGGTGTAGCTGGTTGTATAGATTACTATGAGTTAGGTGTAGCTGGTTGTATAGATTACTATGAGTTAGGTGTAGCTGGTTGTATAGATTACTATGAGTTAGGGTGTAGCTGGTTGTATAGATTACTATGAGTTAGGTGTAGCTTGTTGTATAGATTACTATGAGTTAGGTGTAGCTGGTTGTATAGATTCCTCTGAGTTAGGTGTAGCTGGTTGTATAGATTACTATGAGTTAGGTGTAGCTGGTTGTATAGATTACTCTGAGTTAGGTGTAGCTGGTTGTATAGATTACTATGAGTTAGGTGTAGCTGGTTGTATAGATTACTATGAGTTAGGTGTAGCTGGTTGTATAGATTACTATGAGTTAGGTGTAGCTGGTTGTATAGATTACTATGAGTTAGGTGTAGCTGGTTGTATAGATTACTATGAGTTAGGTGTAGCTGGTTGTATAGATTACTCTGAGTTAGGTGTAGCTGGTTGTATAGATTACTATGAGTTAGGTGTAGCTGGTTGTATAGATTACTCTGAGTTAGGTGTAGCTGGTTGTATAGATTACTCTGAGTTAGGTGTAGCTGGTTGTATAGATTACTATGAGTTAGGTGTAGCTGGTTGTATAGATTACTATGAGTTAGGTGGTGTAGCTGGTTGTATAGATTACTATGAGTTAGGTGTAGCTGGTTGTATAGATTACTATGAGTTAGGTGTAGCTGGTTGTATAGATTACTATGAGTTAGGTGTAGCTGGTTGTATAGATTACTATGAGTTAGGTGTAGCTGGTTGTATAGATTACTCTGAGTTAGGTGTAGCTGGTTGTATAGATTACTATGAGTTAGGTGTAGCTGGTTGTATAGATTCCTCTGAGTTAGGTGTAGCTGGTTGTATAGATTACTATGAGTTAGGTGTAGCTGGTTGTATAGATTACTATGAGTTAGGTGTAGCTGGTTGTATAGATTACTATGAGTTAGGTGTAGCTGGTTGTATAGATTACTATGAGTTAGGTGTAGCTGGTTGTATAGATTACTATGAGTTAGGTGTAGCTGGTTGTATAGATTACTATGAGTTAGGTGTAGCTTGTTGTATAGATTACTATGAGTTAGGTGTAGCTGGTTGTATAGATTCCTCTGAGTTAGGTGTAGCTGGTTGTATAGATTACTATGAGTTAGGTGTAGCTGGTTGTATAGATTACTATGAGTTAGGTGTAGCTGGTTGTATAGATTACTATGAGTTAGGTGTAGCTGGTTGTATAGATTACTATGAGTTAGGTGTAGCTGGTTGTATAGATTACTCTGAGTTAGGTGTAGCTGGTTGTATAGATTACTCTGAGTTAGGTGTAGCTGGTTGTATAGATTACTATGAGTTAGGTGTAGCTGGTTGTATAGATTACTATGAGTTAGGTGTAGCTGGTTGTATAGATTACTATGAGTTAGGTGTAGCTGGTTGTATAGATTACTATGAGTTAGGTGTAGCTGGTTGTATAGATTACTATGAGTTAGGTGTAGCTGGTTGTATAGATTACTATGAGTTAGGTGTAGCTGGTTGTATAGATTACTCTGAGTTAGGTGTAGCTGGTTGTATAGATTACTATGAGTTAGGTGTAGCTGGTTGTATAGATTACTATGAGTTAGGTGTAGCTGGTTGTATAGATTACTATGAGTTAGGTGTAGCTGGTTGTATAGATTACTCTGAGTTAGGTGTAGCTGGTTGTATAGATTACTATGAGTTAGGTGTAGCTGGTTGTATAGATTACTCTGAGTTAGGTGTAGCTGGTTGTATAGATTACTCTGAGTTAGGTGTAGCTGGTTGTATAGATTACTATGAGTTAGGTGTAGCTGGTTGTATAGATTACTATGAGTTAGGTGGTGTAGCTGGTTGTATAGATTACTATGAGTTAGGTGTAGCTGGTTGTATAGATTACTCTGAGTTAGGTGTAGCTGGTTGTATAGATTACTATGAGTTAGGTGTAGCTGGTTGTATAGATTACTATGAGTTAGGTGTAGCTGGTTGTATAGATTACTATGAGTTAGGTGTAGCTGGTTGTATAGATTACTATGAGTTAGGTGTAGCTGGTTGTATAGATTACTCTGAGTTAGGTGTAGCTGGTTGTATAGATTACTATGAGTTAGGTGTAGCTGGTTGTATAGATTACTATGAGTTAGGTGTAGCTGGTTGTATAGATTACTATGAGTTAGGTGTAGCTGGTTGTATAGATTACTATGAGTTAGGTGTAGCTGGTTGTATAGATTACTATGAGTTAGGTGTAGCTGGTTGTATAGATTACTATGAGTTAGGTGTAGCTTGTTGTATAGATTACTATGAGTTAGGTGTAGCTGGTTGTATAGATTCCTCTGAGTTAGGTGTAGCTGGTTGTATAGATTACTATGAGTTAGGTGTAGCTGGTTGTATAGATTACTATGAGTTAGGTGTAGCTGGTTGTATAGATTACTATGAGTTAGGTGTAGCTGGTTGTATAGATTACTATGAGTTAGGTGTAGCTGGTTGTATAGATTACTCTGAGTTAGGTGTAGCTGGTTGTATAGATTACTCTGAGTTAGGTGTAGCTGGTTGTATAGATTACTATGAGTTAGGTGTAGCTGGTTGTATAGATTACTATGAGTTAGGTGTAGCTGGTTGTATAGATTACTATGAGTTAGGTGTAGCTGGTTGTATAGATTACTATGAGTTAGGTGAAGCTGGTTGTATAGATTACTATGAGTTAGGTGTAGCTGGTTGTATAGATTACTATGAGTTAGGTGTACCTGGTTGTATAGATTACCATGAGTTAGGTGTAGCTGGTTGTATAGATTACTATGAGTTAGGTGTAGCTGGTTGTATAGATTACTATGAGTTAGGTGTAGCTGGTTGTATAGATTACTCTGAGTTAGGTGTAGCTGGTTGTATAGATTACTATGAGTTAGGTGTAGCTGGTTGTATAGATTACTATGAGTTAGGTGTAGCTGGTTGTATAGATTACTATGAGTTAGGTGTAGCTGGTTGTATAGATTACTCTGAGTTAGGTGTAGCTGGTTATATAGATTACTATGAGTTAGGTGTAGCTGGTTGTATAGATTACTATGAGTTAGGTGTTGTATAGATTACTATGAGTTAGGTGTAGCTGGTTGTATAGATTACTACGAGTTAGGTGTAGCTGGTTGTATAGATTACTATGAGTTAGGTGTAGCTGGTTGTATAGATTACTATGAGTTAGGTGTAGCTGGTTGTATAGATTACTATGAGTTAGGTGTAGCTGGTTGTATAGATTACTATGAGTTAGGTGTAGCTGGTTGTATAGATTACTCTGAGTTAGGTGTAGCTGGTTGTATAGATTCCTCTGAGTTAGGTGTAGCTGGTTGTATAGATTACTCTGAGTTAGGTGTAGCTGGTTGTATAGATTACTATGAGTTAGGTGTAGCTGGTTGTATAGATTACTATGAGTTAGGTGTAGCTGGTTGTATAGATTACTCTGAGTTAGGTGTAGCTGGTTGTATAGATTACTATGAGTTAGGTGTAGCTGGTTGTATAGATTACTATGAGTTAGGTGTAGCTGGTTGTATAGATTACTATGAGTTAGGTGTAGCTGGTTGTATAGATTACTATGAGTTAGGTGTAGCTGGTTGTATAGATTACTATGAGTTAGGTGTTGTAGCTGGTTGTATAGATTACTATGAGTTAGGTGTAGCTGGTTGTATAGATTACTATAAGTTAGGTGTTGTAGCTGGTTGTATAGATTACCATGAGTTAGGTGTAGCTGGTTGTATAGATTACTATGAGTTAGGTGTTGTAGCTGGTTGTATAGATTACTCTGAGTTAGGTGTAGCTGGTTGTATAGATTACTCTGAGTTAGGTGTAGCTGGTTGTATAGATTACTATGAGTTAGGTGTAGCTGGTTGTATAGATTACTATGAGTTAGGTGTGGTTGGTTATATAGATTACTCTGAGTTAGGTGTAGCTGGTTGTATAGATTACTATGAGTTAGGTGTAGCTGGTTGTATAGATTACTCTGAGTTAGGTGTAGCTGGTTGTATAGATTACTATGAGTTAGGTGTAGCTGGTTGTATAGATTACTATGAGTTAGGTGTAGCTGGTTGTATAGATTACTATGAGTTAGGTGTAGCTGGTTGTATAGATTACTCTGAGTTAGGTGTAGCTGGTTGTATAGATTACTATGAGTTAGGTGTAGCTGGTTGTATAGATTACTATGAGTTAGGTGTTGTAGCTGGTTGTATAGATTACTATGAGTTAGGTGTAGCTGGTTGTATAGATTACTATGAGTTAGGTGTAGCTGGTTGTATAGATTACTATGAGTTAGGTGTAGCTGGTTGTATAGATTACTCTGAGTTAGGTGTAGCTGGTTGTATAGATTACTCTGAGTTAGGTGTAGCTGGTTGTATAGATTACTATGAGTTAGGTGTAGCTGGTTGTATAGATTACTATGAGTTAGGTGTAGCTGGTTGTATAGATTACTATGAGTTAGGTGTAGCTGGTTGTATAGATTACTCTGAGTTAGGTGTAGCTGGTTGTATAGATTACTATGAGTTAGGTGTAGCTGGTTGTATAGATTACTATGAGTTAGGTGTAGCTGGTTGTATAGATTACTATGAGTTAGGTGTTGTAGCTGGTTGTATAGATTACTATGAGTTAGGTGTTGTAGCTGGTTGTATAGATTACTATGAGTTAGGTGTAGCTGGTTGTATAGATTACTCTGAGTTAGGTGTGGCTGGTTGTATAGATTACTATGAGTTAGGTGTAGCTGGTTGTATAGATTACTATGAGTTAGGTGTTGTAGCTGGTTGTATAGATTACTATGAGTTAGGTGTTGTAGCTGGTTGTATAGATTACTATGAGTTAGGTGTAGCTGGTTGTATAGATTACTATGAGTTAGGTGTAGCTGGTTGTATAGATTACTATGAGTTAGGTGTAGCTGGTTGTATAGATTACTATGAGTTAGGTGTAGCTGGTTGTATAGATTACTCTGAGCTAGGTGTAGCTGGTTGTATAGATTACTCTGAGTTAGGTGTAGCTGGTTGTATAGATTACTATGAGTTAGGTGTAGCTGGTTGTATAGATTACTATGAGTTAGGTGTAGCTGGTTGTATAGATTACTATGAGTTAGGTGTAGCTGGTTGTATAGATTACTATGAGTTAGGTGTAGCTGGTTGTATAGATTACTATGAGTTAGGTGTTGTAGCTGGTTGTATAGATTACTATGAGTTAGGTGTTGTAGCTGGTTGTATAGATTACTATGAGTTAGGTGTTGTAGCTGGTTGTATAGATTACTATGAGTTAGGTGTAGCTGGTTGTATAGATTACTATGAGTTAGGTGTGGCTGGTTGTATAGATTACTATGAGTTAGGTGGTGTAGCTGGTTGTATAGATTACTATGAGTTAGGTGTAGCTGGTTGTATAGATTACTATGAGTTAGGTGTTGTAGCTGGTTGTATAGATTACTATGAGTTAGGTGTTGTAGCTGGTTGTATAGATTACTATGAGTTAGGTGTAGCTGGTTGTATAGATTACTCTGAGTTAGGTGTGGCTGGTTGTATAGATTACTATGAGTTAGGTGTAGCTGGTTGTATAGATTACTATGAGTTAGGTGTTGTAGCTGGTTGTATAGATTACTATGAGTTAGGTGTTGTAGCTGGTTGTATAGATTACTATGAGTTAGGTGTAGCTGGTTGTATAGATTACTATGAGTTAGGTGTAGCTGGTTGTATAGATTACTATGAGTTAGGTGTAGCTGGTTGTATAGATTACTATGAGTTAGGTGTAGCTGGTTGTATAGATTACTCTGAGCTAGGTGTAGCTGGTTGTATAGATTACTCTGAGTTAGGTGTAGCTGGTTGTATAGATTACTATGAGTTAGGTGTAGCTGGTTGTATAGATTACTATGAGTTAGGTGTAGCTGGTTGTATAGATTACTATGAGTTAGGTGTAGCTGGTTGTATAGATTACTATGAGTTAGGTGTAGCTGGTTGTATAGATTACTATGAGTTAGGTGTTGTAGCTGGTTGTATAGATTACTATGAGTTAGGTGTTGTAGCTGGTTGTATAGATTACTATGAGAGTTAGCTGGGTGTTGTAGCTGGTTGTATAGATTACTATGAGTTAGGTGTAGCTGGTTGTATAGATTACTATGAGTTAGGTGTGGCTGGTTGTATAGATTACTATGAGTTAGGTGGTGTAGCTGGTTGTATAGATTACTATGAGTTAGGTGTAGCTGGTTGTATAGATTACTCTGAGTTAGGTGTAGCTGGTTGTATAGATTACTATGAGTTAGGTGTAGCTGGTTGTATAGATTACTATGAGTTAGGTGTAGCTGGTTGTATAGATTACTCTGAGTTAGGTGTAGCTGGTTGTATAGATTACTATGAGTTAGGTGTAGCTGGTTGTATAGATTACTATGAGTTAGGTGGTGTAGCTGGTTGTATAGATTACTATGAGTTAGGTGTAGCTGGTTGTATAGATTACTATGAGTTAGGTGTAGCTGGTTGTATAGATTACTATGAGTTAGGTGTAGCTGGTTGTATAGATTACTATGAGTTAGGTGTAGCTGGTTGTATAGATTACTATGAGTTAGGTGTAGCTGGTTGTATAGATTACTATGAGTTAGGTGTAGCTGGTTGTATAGATTCCTCTGAGTTAGGTGTAGCTGGTTGTATAGATTACTATGAGTTAGGTGTAGCTGGTTGTATAGATTACTATGAGTTAGGTGTAGCTGGTTGTATAGATTACTATGAGTTAGGTGTAGCTGTTGTATAGATTACTATGAGTTAGGTGTAGCTGGTTGTATAGATTACTATGAGTTAGGTGTAGCTGGTTGTATAGATTACTATGAGTTAGGTGTAGCTGGTTGTATAGATTACTATGAGTTAGGTGTAGCTGGTTGTATAGATTCCTGTGAGTTAGATTACTATGAGTTAGGTGTAGCTGGTTGTATAGATTACTATGAGTTAGGTGTAGCTGGTTGTATAGATTACTATGAGTTAGGTGTAGCTGGTTGTATAGATTACTATGAGTTAGGTGTAGCTGGTTGTATAGATTACTCTGAGTTAGGTGTAGCTGGTTGTATAGATTACTATGAGTTAGGTGTAGCTGGTTGTATAGATTACTATGAGTTAGGTGTAGCTGGTTGTATAGATTACTATGAGTTAGGTGTAGCTGGTTGTATAGATTACTATGAGTTAGGTGTAGCTGGTTGTATAGATTACTATGAGTTAGGTGTAGCTGGTTGTATAGATTACTATGAGTTAGGTGTAGCTGGTTGTATAGATTACTATGAGTTAGGTGTAGCTGGTTGTATAGATTACTATGAGTTAGGTGTAGCTGGTTGTATAGCTGGTTGTATAGATTACTATGAGTTAGGTGTAGCTGGTTGTATAGATTACTCTGAGTTAGGTGTAGCTGGTTGTATAGATTACTATGAGTTAGGTGTAGCTGGTTGTATAGATTACTATGAGTTAGGTGTAGCTGGTTGTATAGATTACTATGAGTTAGGTGTAGCTGGTTGTATAGATTACTCTGAGTTAGGTGTAGCTGGTTATATAGATTACTATGAGTTAGGTGTAGCTGGTTGTATAGATTACTATGAGTTAGGTGTAGCTGGTTGTATAGATTACTATGAGTTAGGTGTAGCTGGTTGTATAGATTACTATGAGTTAGGTGTAGCTGGTTGTATAGATTACTATGAGTTAGGTGTAGCTGGTTGTATAGATTACTATGAGTTAGGTGTAGCTGGTTGTATAGATTACTATGAGTTAGGTGTAGCTGGTTGTATAGATTACTCTGAGTTAGGTGTAGCTGGTTGTATAGATTCCTCTGAGTTAGGTGTAGCTGGTTGTATAGATTACTCTGAGTTAGGTGTAGCTGGTTGTATAGATTACTATGAGTTAGGTGTAGCTGGTTGTATAGATTACTATGAGTTAGGTGTAGCTGGTTGTATAGATTACTCTGAGTTAGGTGTAGCTGGTTGTATAGATTACTATGAGTTAGGTGTAGCTGGTTGTATAGATTACTATGAGTTAGGTGTAGCTGGTTGTATAGATTACTATGAGTTAGGTGTAGCTGGTTGTATAGATTACTATGAGTTAGGTGTAGCTGGTTGTATAGATTACTATGAGTTAGGTGTTGTAGCTGGTTGTATAGATTACTATGAGTTAGGTGTAGCTGGTTGTATAGATTACTATAAGTTAGGTGTTGTAGCTGGTTGTATAGATTACCATGAGTTAGGTGTAGCTGGTTGTATAGATTACTATGAGTTAGGTGTTGTAGCTGGTTGTATAGATTACTCTGAGTTAGGTGTAGCTGGTTGTATAGATTACTCTGAGTTAGGTGTAGCTGGTTGTATAGATTACTATGAGTTAGGTGTAGCTGGTTGTATAGATTACTATGAGTTAGGTGTGGTTGGTTATATAGATTACTCTGAGTTAGGTGTAGCTGGTTGTATAGATTACTATGAGTTAGGTGTAGCTGGTTGTATAGATTACTCTGAGTTAGGTGTAGCTGGTTGTATAGATTACTATGAGTTAGGTGTAGCTGGTTGTATAGATTACTATGAGTTAGGTGTAGCTGGTTGTATAGATTACTATGAGTTAGGTGTAGCTGGTTGTATAGATTACTCTGAGTTAGGTGTAGCTGGTTGTATAGATTACTATGAGTTAGGTGTAGCTGGTTGTATAGATTACTATGAGTTAGGTGTTGTAGCTGGTTGTATAGATTACTATGAGTTAGGTGTAGCTGGTTGTATAGATTACTATGAGTTAGGTGTAGCTGGTTGTATAGATTACTCTGAGTTAGGTGTAGCTGGTTGTATAGATTACTCTGAGTTAGGTGTAGCTGGTTGTATAGATTACTCTGAGTTAGGTGTAGCTGGTTGTATAGATTACTATGAGTTAGGTGTAGCTGGTTGTATAGATTACTATGAGTTAGGTGTAGCTGGTTGTATAGATTACTATGAGTTAGGTGTAGCTGGTTGTATAGATTACTCTGAGTTAGGTGTAGCTGGTTGTATAGATTACTATGAGTTAGGTGTAGCTGGTTGTATAGATTACTATGAGTTAGGTGTAGCTGGTTGTATAGATTACTATGAGTTAGGTGTTGTAGCTGGTTGTATAGATTACTATGAGTTAGGTGTTGTAGCTGGTTGTATAGATTACTATGAGTTAGGTGTAGCTGGTTGTATAGATTACTCTGAGTTAGGTGTGGCTGGTTGTATAGATTACTATGAGTTAGGTGTAGCTGGTTGTATAGATTACTATGAGTTAGGTGTTGTAGCTGGTTGTATAGATTACTATGAGTTAGGTGTTGTAGCTGGTTGTATAGATTACTATGAGTTAGGTGTAGCTGGTTGTATAGATTACTATGAGTTAGGTGTAGCTGGTTGTATAGATTACTATGAGTTAGGTGTAGCTGGTTGTATAGATTACTATGAGTTAGGTGTAGCTGGTTGTATAGATTACTCTGAGCTAGGTGTAGCTGGTTGTATAGATTACTCTGAGTTAGGTGTAGCTGGTTGTATAGATTACTATGAGTTAGGTGTAGCTGGTTGTATAGATTACTATGAGTTAGGTGTAGCTGGTTGTATAGATTACTATGAGTTAGGTGTAGCTGGTTGTATAGATTACTATGAGTTAGGTGTAGCTGGTTGTATAGATTACTATGAGTTAGGTGTTGTAGCTGGTTGTATAGATTACTATGAGTTAGGTGTTGTAGCTGGTTGTATAGATTACTATGAGTTAGGTGTTGTAGCTGGTTGTATAGATTACTATGAGTTAGGTGTAGCTGGTTGTATAGATTACTATGAGTTAGGTGTGGCTGGTTGTATAGATTACTATGAGTTAGGTGGTGTAGCTGGTTGTATAGATTACTATGAGTTAGGTGTAGCTGGTTGTATAGATTACTATGAGTTAGGTGTTGTAGCTGGTTGTATAGATTACTATGAGTTAGGTGTTGTAGCTGGTTGTATAGATTACTATGAGTTAGGTGTAGCTGGTTGTATAGATTACTCTGAGTTAGGTGTGGCTGGTTGTATAGATTACTATGAGTTAGGTGTAGCTGGTTGTATAGATTACTATGAGTTAGGTGTTGTAGCTGGTTGTATAGATTACTATGAGTTAGGTGTTGTAGCTGGTTGTATAGATTACTATGAGTTAGGTGTAGCTGGTTGTATAGATTACTATGAGTTAGGTGTAGCTGGTTGTATAGATTACTATGAGTTAGGTGTAGCTGGTTGTATAGATTACTATGAGTTAGGTGTAGCTGGTTGTATAGATTACTCTGAGCTAGGTGTAGCTGGTTGTATAGATTACTCTGAGTTAGGTGTAGCTGGTTGTATAGATTACTATGAGTTAGGTGTAGCTGGTTGTATAGATTACTATGAGTTAGGTGTAGCTGGTTGTATAGATTACTATGAGTTAGGTGTAGCTGGTTGTATAGATTACTATGAGTTAGGTGTAGCTGGTTGTATAGATTACTATGAGTTAGGTGTTGTAGCTGGTTGTATAGATTACTATGAGTTAGGTGTTGTAGCTGGTTGTATAGATTACTATGAGTTAGGTGTTGTAGCTGGTTGTATAGATTACTATGAGTTAGGTGTAGCTGGTTGTATAGATTACTATGAGTTAGGTGTGGCTGGTTGTATAGATTACTATGAGTTAGGTGGTGTAGCTGGTTGTATAGATTACTATGAGTTAGGTGTTGCTGGTTGTATAGATTACTCTGAGTTAGGTGTAGCTGGTTGTATAGATTACTATGAGTTAGGTGTAGCTGGTTGTATAGATTACTATGAGTTAGGTGTAGCTGGTTGTATAGATTACTCTGAGTTAGGTGTAGCTGGTTGTATAGATTACTGTGAGTTAGGTGAAGCTGGTTGTATAGATTACTATGAGTTAGGTGAAGCTGGTTGTATAGATTACTCTGAGTTAGGTGTAGCTGGTTGTATAGATTACTATGAGTTAGGTGTAGCTGGTTGTATAGATTACTATGAGTTAGGTGAAGCTGGTTGTATAGATTACTCTGAGTTAGGTGTAGCTGGTTGTATAGATTACTATGAGTTAGGTGTAGCTGGTTGTATAGATTACTATGAGTTAGGTGAAGCTGGTTGTATAGATTACTATGAGTTAGGTATAGCTGGTTGTATAGATTACTATGAGTTAGGTGTAGCTGGTTGTATAGATTACTATGAGTTAGGTGTAGCTGGTTGTATAGATTACTATGAGTTAGGTGTAGCTGGTTATATAGATTACTATGAGTTAGGTGTAGCTGGTTGTATAGATTACTATGAGTTAGGTGAAGCTGGTTGTATAGATTACTATGAGTTAGGTGTAGCTGGTTGT
>NC_068427.1:52242508-52247508 GCF_023373465.1 Oncorhynchus keta
GGCTTGGGGGTAGAAGCTGTTCAGCAGTCTGATGGCTTGGGGGGGGTCAGCAGTCTGATGGGTGGTGATTGTTAGCAGTCTTATGGTCCTGAAGGGGTGGTGGGGATTGATTCAGCATTTAGTCCTGAAGTCTTATGGGTGGTGATTGATTAGCAGTTTAGTCCTGAAGCTGTTCAGGGGTGGTGATTGATCTGGTGGTTAGTAATGTTCAGCAGTCTGGGTGGGGGGGCTGTTCAGCATCTGATTACTGGGGTTGATTGATTAGCAATGTGAGGGGGTGGTGATTGATTAGCATTTAGTCCTGAAGGGGGTGGTGATTGATTAGCATTTAGTCCTGAAGGGGGTGGTGATTGATTAGAGGTTAGTAATGTAGGGGGTGGTGATTGATTAGAGGTTAGTAATGTAGGGGGTGGTGATTGATTAGAGGTTAGTGATGTAGGGGGTGGTGATTGATTAGAGGTTAGTAATGTAGGGGGTGGTGATTGATTAGTGGTTAGTAATGTAGGGGGTGGTGATTGATTAGTGGTTAGTAATGTAGGGGGTGGTGATTGATTAGAGGTTAGGGGTGGTGATGATTAGAGGTTAGTAATGTAGGGGGTGGTGATTGATTAGAGGTTAGTAATGTAGGGGGTGTTGATTGATTAGATCTTAGTCCTGAACGAGGTGCTAGTGGTTAGTGGTTTGTATTGATTGAGGCAGTGTTATGTGCCGAGTGCTGCCACCAATGTAGCGTGCTGTGATGGTTCCCAGGAGAACGGTGGGTGGAGGACTCATCACCACTCCTGTATGAAGCAGGCAGGTGTGTTTGATGCTCTGTCAGGAGAACAACCAGGGGAACAAAGCACCAGTATCTATAGCTGCCAACTGTCTGCCTACTGCTATAAGCTGTCTCTCTCTCTCTGTCTCTCTCTCTGTCTCTCTGTCTCTCTCTCTGTCTCTCTCTCTCTCTCTCTCTCTCTCTCTGTCTCTCTCTCTCTCTCTCTCTCTCTCTGTCTCTCTCTCTCTCTCTCTCTCTGTCTCTCTCTCTGTCTCTCTCTCTCTCTCTCTCTCTGTCTCTCTCTCTGTCTCTCTCTCTCTCTCTTTCTCTCTCTCTCTCTCTCTCTCTGTCTCTCTCCCTCTGTCTCTCTCTCCCTCTCATTCTCTCTCTCTCTCTCTCTGCTGGGTGAGTCAGTATGACAGAGAGAAATCAATTAATCTTTATGTTTTCATAAATATGACCTTTATTTTGAAGGCACTCTTTGTGTGTGTGTGTGTGTACGTGTGTGTGTGTGATGAAAAACGCTGTTGTTATGAGTCTATACCGAGCAGCCCAGTTCCTCTGACAGGACTCGGTCTATATAACAGCTGTTAGAAGGACTCAGTGAGAGAAGTAGAGAGGTGGTAATGAGGGTTCTGATAATGCTCAACACATCCTGATCCTGATCCAGGCCTTCCCAAGACGCTTTGCTGCGTCTCTCTACCCACAATGCCCTGCTCATGTCTCTATTTCTCTGTCCTTCTGATAATGCTGCTTTGGCAATGCTCTGGGCCGTAGTGGGTTTGGGTGGGTTCTCCTGTTCTGGTACACCGCCTCCCTCCTAGAGGAATTTGAACCTGGACCTCCCCCCAGACTTCCACCCCCTCCCCCAACCAGCTACCCGCATGACCTCCTCAATAAAGACGTTTCCTCTACTGAAAACCCATAGGATCAGGAAGTTCCCTGCGATCTCAGTCGCGTGTCGCGTCTGTGCCTCCGTCCTCAAGTCTGTTTGTCCATTCGTGTTATTATTCTCGCTTGTTGTCCGTACAGATCATATATATAAACGGAAGAGCTCACTCAACATTAGTATAAAGGTCACAAACACCGGGGGGGGGAAACGTGGGGGCTAATTAAATAGCCATTAGAATGACGTAAAATGTATGTTTTTCAACGCCCCGTGTGAATGCATAAACCAGGGAATAGCCTCATTTCTGAAATGGAATAGTTAGCACACCAACTGTTCGTTGTCAACAAAGAAGAATGATGGGAGAATCCCTCCCCTCCCTGTCTCCCCCTCCCTGTCTGCCCCCCCCCCCACCACCACCATCTGTCGGGATGTGTTAATGCATGTGTTTCTTTGTGTATTACTGAGACATTTCGCCACCTCCCTACACACACACACACACACACACACACACACACACACACACACACACACACACACACACACACACACACACACACACACACACACACACACACACACACACACACACACACACACACACACACACACACACACACACACACACACACACACACACACACACACACACACACACACACACACACACACACACATACATACATACACACACACACACACACACATACATGCACACATACACACACACACACACCACACACACACACAAACACACATACACGTACACACACACACGTACACACACACACGTACACACACACACACACACACACACACACACACACACACACACACACACACACACACACACACACACACACACACACACGTACACACACATACACACACACACCTATATACACACACACACACAGAGTGCCTTCAAAATAAAGGTCATATTTATGAAAACATAAAGATTCATTGATTTCTCTCTCATACTGACTCACCCATCCTCAATCTCTCTCTCTCTCTCTCTCTCTCTCTCTCTCTCTCTCTCTCTCTCTCTCTCTCTCTCTCTCTCTCTCTCTCTCTCTCTCTCTCTCTCTCTCTCTCTGTCTCTCTGTCTTCTCTCTCTCTCTCTCTCTCTCTCTCTCTCTCTGTCTCTCTCTCTCTCTCTCTCTGTCTCTTCTCTCTCTCTCTCTCTCTCTCTCTCTCTCTCTCTCTCTCTCTCTCTCTCTCTCTCTCTCTCTCTCTCTCTCTGTCTTTCTGTCTCTCTCTCTCTCTCTCTCTCTCTGTCTTTCTGTCTCTCTCTCTCTGTCTCTCTGTCTCATTCTGACTCACTCTCATCCTCCCCCTCTCTCTCTCTCTCTCTCTCTCTCTCTCTCTGTCTCACTCTGTCTCTCCTCTCTCTCTCTCTCTCTCTCTCTCTCTCTCTCTCTCTCTCTCTGTCTTTCTCTCTCTCTCTGTCTCTCTGTCTCATACTGACTCTGTCTTTCTGTCTCCCATCCTCTCTCCTCTGTCTCTCTCTCTCTCTCTCTCTGTCTTTCCTCTCTCTGTCTCTCTGTCCCATCTCTCTCTCTCTCTCCCTCCTCCTCTCTCTCTCTCTCTCTCTCTCTCTCATACTGACTCACTCATCCTCTCTCTCTCTCTCTCTCTCTCTCTCTCTCTCTCTCTCTCTCTCTCTCATATTGACTCACCCATCCTCTCTCTCTCATACTGACTCAGTCCATAGTGCCCTCTGCAGTTCCTATTGTCCCAGCTTAGACCCAGCCCTGCTGCAGCGCCCTACAGGCTTGTGGCCCAGCCTCTCTCCACAGTGTTTATCCAGGGTTTATCACAGTGCTTATGTTCCCGCTGTGTCTAATGCTCGGCCCAGCTGGAGACAGACAGAACAGAGGGTCACAATACACAGTCATACACACGTCAGAAAGGAGAAACACAGTCCTCATCAGTTTAACATCACAATTAATGTTCCCGCTGTCTCTGTCTCTAATCTCGTACTCTCTTTCCGTTTCGTCAATTATCCTTTTACCCAGATACTACGAGAGTAATAATATGAAGGAATGCCTGTTTTCAGACAGATGCATGTTTTCAGACAGATGCATGTTTTCATGAGTGAAGCTGTACTATCTGCTCATCCGCAAAATACAATCTCTTCCTGTCCGTGTCCCAAATTCCCCTATACTGGTCCAAATGGAACCCTATTCCCCCATACCGGTCCAAATGGAACTCTATTGCCCCATACGGGTCCAAATGGAACTCTATTCCCTCATACAGTCCCAAATGGAACCCTATTCCCCCATACTGTCCCAAATGGAACTCTATTCCCCCATACTGGTCCAAATGGAACTATATTCCCCCATACTGGTCCAAATGGAACCCTATTCCCCCATACTGGTCCAAATGGAACTCTATTCCCCTATACTGTCCTAAATGGAACTCTATTCCCCCATACTGTCCTAAATGGAACTCTATTCCCCCAAACTGGTCCAAATGGAACTCTATTCCCCCAAACTGGTCCAAATGGAACTCTATTCCCCCATACTGTCCCAAATGGAACTCTATTCCCCCAAACTGGTCCAAATGGAACTCTATTCCCCCAAACTGGTCCAAATGGAACTCTATTCCCCCATACTGTCCCAAATGGAACTCTATTCCCCCATACTGGTCCAAATGGAACCCTATTCCCCCATACTGGTCCAAATGGAACTCTATTCCCCCATACTGTCCCAAATGGAACTCTATTCCCCCAAACTGGTCCAAATGGAACTCTATTCCCCCATACTGTCCCAAATGGAACTCTATTCCCCCATACTGGTCCAAATGGAACTCTATTCCCCCATACAGGTCCAAATGGAACTCTATTCCCCCAAACTGGTCCAAATGGAACTCTATTCCCCCAAACTGGTCCAAATGGAACTCTATTCCCCCATACAGTCCCAAATGGAACCCTATTCCTATATAGATTTTACTACAGGGACAACTGTGTGACCATAGCACTGTTAACCACTGTGTGAGAGGGGCTCTTCTCTTCTCTTCTCTCTTTGTCTAGTCTTTTTGTTCTTCTTCTCAGTCCAGGGAACCTCTCAGGGGCTGTAGTCAGTCAGACAGCTTTGTGGTCAATCTTGTGGTCTCTCTTGTGGTGTCTCTTGTGGTCTCTCTTGTGGTCTCTCTTGTGGTCTCATTTTGGTCTTAGAAGACCCATCAGAGTGACCTTTAAAGTGACTGTTAGAGACCCGGCTGGACTTGTGTCTACCATCACGCATATCTCTGCATTAGTATATCTCACAACAGAAGCCACTCCTCTGTCTGTGGCCTTGTGTTGGAGCTGGAACTTGAGAGGAGTAGAAAGGCCCATCTTCTGTGGCTGGACCT